>NW_026651596.1:1544791-1853750 GCF_030265065.1 Corythoichthys intestinalis
ATCTCACTGTGAAAAGGCTTAAATGACTTTTTTAATTAAGTTTGATGATTGCGCTCAAACAAAATTTCCTAGAACAAAATTTTCAAATGTAACTACTAGATTGTGATACAATACACTATTGGGTGAAGTTTGGTTGACTTCTGCGCAGCGGTTTGGGAGTTAACATCAAAATTACATTTCTCGGCCATATCGCATAGATCTCACTGTGAAAAGGCTTAAATGGCTTTTTTGACCTAAGTTTGAGGATTGCGCTCAAACAAAATGTCCTAGAACAAAATTTTCAAATGTAACTACTAGATTGTGATACAATACACTATTGGGTGAAGTTTGGTTGACTTCTGCGCAGCGGTTTGGGAGTTAACATCAAAATTACATTTCTCGGCCATATCGCATAGATCTCACTGTGAAAAGGCTTAAATGACTTTTTTAATTAAGTTTGATGATTGCGTTCAAACAAAATGTCCTAGAACAAAATTTTCAAATGTAACTACTAGATTGTGATACAATACACTATTGGGTTAAGTTTGGTTGACTTCTGCGCAGCGGTTTGGGAGTTAACATCAAAATTACATTTCTCGGCCATATCGCATAGATCTCACTGTGAAAAGGCTTAAATGGCTTTTTTGACCTAAGTTTGAGGATTGCGCTCAAACCAAATGTCCTAGAACGAAATTTTCAAATGTAACTACTAGAATGTGATACAATACACTATTGGGTGAAGTTTGGTTGACTTCTGCGCAGCGGTTTGGGAGTTAACATCAAAATTACATTTCTCGGCCATATCGCATAGATCTCACTGTGAAAAGGCTTAAATGGCTTTTTTGACCTAAGTTTGAGGATTGCGCTCAAACCAAATGTCCTAGAACGAAATTTTCAAATGTAACTACTAGAATGTGATACAATACACTATTGGGTGAAGTTTGGTTGACTTCTGCGCAGCGGTTTGGGAGTTAACATCAAAATTACATTTCTCGGCCATATCGCATAGATCTCACTGTGAAAAGGCTTAAATGGCTTTTTTGACCTAAGTTTGAGGATTGCGCTCAAATCAAATGTCCTAGAACCAAATTTCCACATGTAACTACTAGATTGTGATAAAATACACTAATGGGTGAAGTTTGGTTGACTTCTGCGCAGCGGTTTGGGAGTTAACATCAAAATTACATTTCTCGGCCATATCGCATAGATCTCACTGTGAAAAGGCTTAAATGACTTTTTTAATTAAGTTTGATGATTGCGCTCAAACAAAATTTCCTAGAACAAAATTTTCAAATGTAACTACTAGATTGTGATACAATACACTATTGGGTGAAGTTTGGTTGACTTCTGCGCAGCGGTTTGGGAGTTAACATCAAAATTACATTTCTCGGCCATATCGCATAGATCTTACTGTGAAAAGGCTTAAATGGCTTTTTTGACCTAAGTTTGAGGATTGCGCTCAAATCAAATGTCCTAGAACCAAATTTCCACATGTAACTACTAGATTGTGATAAAATACACTAATGGGTGACGTTTGGTTGACTTCTGCGAAGCGGTTTGGGAGTTAACATCAAAATTACATTTCTCGGCCATATCGCATAGATCTCACTGTGAAAAGGCTTAAATGACTTTTTTAATTAAGTTTGATGATTGCGCTCAAACAAAATTTCCTAGAACAAAATTTTCAAATGTAACTACTAGATTGTGATACAATACACTATTGGGTGAAGTTTGGTTGACTTCTGCGCAGAGGTTTGGGAGTTAACATCAAAATTACATTTCTCGGCCATATCGCATAGATCTCACTGTGAAAAGGCTTAAATGACTTTTTTAATTAAGTTTGATGATTGCGTTCAAACAAAATGTCCTAGAACAAAATTTTTAAATGTAACTACTAGATTGTGATACAATACACTATTGGGTGAAGTTTGGTTGACTTCTGCGCAGCGGTTTGGGAGTTAACATCAAAATTACATTTCTCGGCCATATCGCATAGATCTCACTGTGAAAAGGCTTAAATGGCTTTTTTGACCTAAGTTTGAGGATTGCGCTCAAACAAAATGTCCTAGAACAAAATTTTCAAATGTAACTACTAGATTGTGATACAATACACTATTGGGTGAAGTTTGGTTGACTTCTGCGCAGCGGTTTGGGAGTTAACATCAAAATTACATTTCTCGGCCATATCGCATAGATCTCACTGTGAAAAGGCTTAAATGACTTTTTTAATTAAGTTTGATGATTGCGTTCAAACAAAATGTCCTAGAACAAAATTTTCAAATGTAACTACTAGATTGTGATACAATACACTATTGGGTGAAGTTTGGTTGACTTCTGCGCAGCGGTTTGGGAGTTAACATCAAAATTACATTTCTCGGCCATATCGCATAGATCTCACTGTGAAAAGGCTTAAATGGCTTTTTTGACCTAAGTTTGAGGATTGCGCTCAAACCAAATGTCCTAGAACGAAATTTTCAAATGTAACTACTAGAATGTGATACAATACACTATTGGGTGAAGTTTGGTTGACTTCTGCGCAGCGGTTTGGGAGTTAACATCAAAATTACATTTCTCGGCCATATCGCATAGATCTCACTGTGAAAAGGCTTAAATGGCTTTTTTGACCTAAGTTTGAGGATTGCGCTCAAATCAAATGTCCTAGAACCAAATTTCCACATGTAACTACTAGATTGTGATAAAATACACTAATGGGTGAAGTTTGGTTGACTTCTGCGCAGCGGTTTGGGAGTTAACATCAAAATTACATTTCTCGGCCATATCGCATAGATCTCACTGTGAAAAGGCTTAAATGACTTTTTTAATTAAGTTTGATGATTGCGCTCAAACAAAATTTCCTAGAACAAAATTTTCAAATGTAACTACTAGATTGTGATACAATACACTATTGGGTGAAGTTTGGTTGACTTCTGCGCAGCGGTTTGGGAGTGAACATCAAAATTACATTTCTCGGCCATATCGCATAGATCTCACTGTGAAAAGGCTTAAATGGCTTTTTTGACCTAAGTTTGAGGATTGCGCTCAAATCAAATGTCCTAGAACCAAATTTCCACATGTAACTACTAGATTGTGATAAAATACACTAATGGGTGAAGTTTGGTTGACTTCTGCGCAGCGGTTTGGGAGTTAACATCAAAATTACATTTCTCGGCCATATCGCATAGATCTCACTGTGAAAAGGCTTAAATGACTTTTTTAATTAAGTTTGATGATTGCGCTCAAACAAAATTTCCTAGAACAAAATTTTCAAATGTAACTACTAGATTGTGATACAATACACTATTGGGTGAAGTTTGGTTGACTTCTGCGCAGCGGTTTGGGAGTTAACATCAAAATTACATTTCTCGGCCATATCGCATAGATCTCACTGTGAAAAGGCTTAAATGGCTTTTTTGACCTAAGTTTGAGGATTGCGCTCAAACAAAATGTCCTAGAACAAAATTTTCAAACGTAACTACTAGATTGTGATACAATACACTATTGGGTGAAGTTTGGTTGACTTCTGCGCAGCGGTTTGGGAGTTAACATCAAAATTACATTTCTCGGCCATATCGCATTGATCTCACTGTGAAAAGGCTTAAATGGCTTTTTTGACCTAAGTTTGAGGATTGCGCTCAAACCAAATGTCCTAGAACGAAATTTTCAAATGTAACTACTAGAATGTGATACAATACACTATTGGGTGAAGTTTGGTTGACTTCTGCGCAGCGGTTTGGGAGTTAACATCAAAATTACATTTCTCGGCCATATCGCATAGATCTCACTGTGAAAAGGCTTAAATGGCTTTTTTGACCTAAGTTTGAGGATTGCGCTCAAATCAAATGTCCTAGAACCAAATTTCCACATGTAACTACTAGATTGTGATAAAATACACTAATGGGTGAAGTTTGGTTGACTTCTGCGCAGCGGTTTGGGAGTTAACATCAAAATTACATTTCTCGGCCATATCGCATAGATCTCACTGTGAAAAGGCTTAAATGACTTTTTTAATTAAGTTTGATGATTGCGCTCAAACAAAATTTCCTAGAACAAAATTTTCAAATGTAACTACTAGATTGTGATACAATACACTATTGGGTGAAGTTTGGTTGACTTCTGCGCAGCGGTTTGGGAGTGAACATCAAAATTACATTTCTCGGCCATATCGCATAGATCTCACTGTGAAAAGGCTTAAATGGCTTTTTTGACCTAAGTTTGAGGATTGCGCTCAAATCAAATGTCCTAGAACCAAATTTCCACATGTAACTACTAGATTGTGATAAAATACACTAATGGGTGAAGTTTGGTTGACTTCTGCGCAGCGGTTTGGGAGTTAACATCAAAATTACATTTCTCGGCCATATCGCATAGATCTCACTGTGAAAAGGCTTAAATGACTTTTTTAATTAAGTTTGATGATTGCGCTCAAACAAAATTTCCTAGAACAAAATTTTCAAATGTAACTACTAGATTGTGATACAATACACTATTGGGTGAAGTTTGGTTGACTTCTGCGCAGCGGTTTGGGAGTTAACATCAAAATTACATTTCTCGGCCATATCGCATAGATCTCACTGTGAAAAGGCTTAAATGGCTTTTTTGACCTAAGTTTGAGGATTGCGCTCAAACAAAATGTCCTAGAACAAAATTTTCAAATGTAACTACTAGATTGTGATACAATACACTATTGGGTGAAGTTTGGTTGACTTCTGCGCAGCGGTTTGGGAGTTAACATCAAAATTACATTTCTCGGCCATATCGCATAGATCTCACTGTGAAAAGGCTTAAATGACTTTTTTAATTAAGTTTGATGATTGCGTTCAAACAAAATGTCCTAGAACAAAATTTTCAAATGTAACTACTAGATTGTGATACAATACACTATTGGGTGAAGTTTGGTTGACTTCTGCGCAGCGGTTTGGGAGTTAACATCAAAATTACATTTCTCGGCCATATCGCATAGATCTCACTGTGAAAAGGCTTAAATGGCTTTTTTGACCTAAGTTTGAGGATTGCGCTCAAACCAAATGTCCTAGAACGAAATTTTCAAATGTAACTACTAGAATGTGATACAATACACTATTGGGTGAAGTTTGGTTGACTTCTGCGCAGCGGTTTGGGAGTTAACATCAAAATTACATTTCTCGGCCATATCGCATAGATCTCACTGTGAAAAGGCTTAAATGGCTTTTTTGACCTAAGTTTGAGGATTGCGCTCAAACCAAATGTCCTAGAACGAAATTTTCAAATGTAACTACTAGAATGTGATACAATACACTATTGGGTGAAGTTTGGTTGACTTCTGCGCAGCGGTTTGGGAGTTAACATCAAAATTACATTTCTCGGCCATATCGCATAGATCTCACTGTGAAAAGGCTTAAATGGCTTTTTTGACCTAAGTTTGAGGATTGCGCTCAAATCAAATGTCCTAGAACCAAATTTCCACATGTAACTACTAGATTGTGATAAAATACACTAATGGGTGAAGTTTGGTTGACTTCTGCGCAGCGGTTTGGGAGTTAACATCAAAATTACATTTCTCGGCCATATCGCATAGATCTCACTGTGAAAAGGCTTAAATGACTTTTTTAATTAAGTTTGATGATTGCGCTCAAACAAAATTTCCTAGAACAAAATTTTCAAATGTAACTACTAGATTGTGATACAATACACTATTGGGTGAAGTTTGGTTGACTTCTGCGCAGCGGTTTGGGAGTTAACATCAAAATTACATTTCTCGGCCATATCGCATAGATCTTACTGTGAAAAGGCTTAAATGGCTTTTTTGACCTAAGTTTGAGGATTGCGCTCAAATCAAATGTCCTAGAACCAAATTTCCACATGTAACTACTAGATTGTGATAAAATACACTAATGGGTGACGTTTGGTTGACTTCTGCGAAGCGGTTTGGGAGTTAACATCAAAATTACATTTCTCGGCCATATCGCATAGATCTCACTGTGAAAAGGCTTAAATGACTTTTTTAATTAAGTTTGATGATTGCGCTCAAACAAAATTTCCTAGAACAAAATTTTCAAATGTAACTACTAGATTGTGATACAATACACTATTGGGTGAAGTTTGGTTGACTTCTGCGCAGAGGTTTGGGAGTTAACATCAAAATTACATTTCTCGGCCATATCGCATAGATCTCACTGTGAAAAGGCTTAAATGACTTTTTTAATTAAGTTTGATTATTGCGTTCAAACAAAATGTCCTAGAACAAAATTTTTAAATGTAACTACTAGATTGTGATACAATACACTATTGGGTGAAGTTTGGTTGACTTCTGCGCAGCGGTTTGGGAGTTAACATCAAAATTACATTTCTCGGCCATATCGCATAGATCTCACTGTGAAAAGGCTTAAATGGCTTTTTTGACCTAAGTTTGAGGATTGCGCTCAAACAAAATGTCCTAGAACAAAATTTTCAAATGTAACTACTAGATTGTGATAAAATACACTATTGGGTGAAGTTTGGTTGACTTCTGCGCAGCGGTTTGGGAGTTAACATCAAAATTACATTTCTCGGCCATATCGCATAGATCTCACTGTGAAAAGGCTTAAATGACTTTTTTAATTAAGTTTGATGATTGCGTTCAAACAAAATGTCCTAGAACAAAATTTTCAAATGTAACTACTAGATTGTGATACAATACACTATTGGGTGAAGTTTGGTTGACTTCTGCGCAGCGGTTTGGGAGTTAACATCAAAATTACATTTCTCGGCCATATCGCATAGATCTCACTGTGAAAAGGCTTAAATGGCTTTTTTGACCTAAGTTTGAGGATTGCGCTCAAACCAAATGTCCTAGAACGAAATTTTCAAATGTAACTACTAGAATGTGATACAATACACTATTGGGTGAAGTTTGGTTGACTTCTGCGCAGCGGTTTGGGAGTTAACATCAAAATTACATTTCTCGGCCATATCGCATAGATCTCACTGTGAAAAGGCTTAAATGGCTTTTTTGACCTAAGTTTGAGGATTGCGCTCAAATCAAATGTCCTAGAACCAAATTTCCACATGTAACTACTAGATTGTGATAAAATACACTAATGGGTGAAGTTTGGTTGACTTCTGCGCAGCGGTTTGGGAGTTAACATCAAAATTACATTTCTCGGCCATATCGCATAGATCTCACTGTGAAAAGGCTTAAATGACTTTTTTAATTAAGTTTGATGATTGCGCTCAAACAAAATTTCCTAGAACAAAATTTTCAAATGTAACTACTAGATTGTGATACAATACACTATTGGGTGAAGTTTGGTTGACTTCTGCGCAGCGGTTTGGGAGTGAACATCAAAATTACATTTCTCGGCCATATCGCATAGATCTCACTGTGAAAAGGCTTAAATGGCTTTTTTGACCTAAGTTTGAGGATTGCGCTCAAATCAAATGTCCTAGAACCAAATTTCCACATGTAACTACTAGATTGTGATAAAATACACTAATGGGTGAAGTTTGGTTGACTTCTGCGCAGCGGTTTGGGAGTTAACATCAAAATTACATTTCTCGGCCATATCGCATAGATCTCACTGTGAAAAGGCTTAAATGACTTTTTTAATTAAGTTTGATGATTGCGCTCAAACAAAATTTCCTAGAACAAAATTTTCAAATGTAACTACTAGATTGTGATACAATACACTATTGGGTGAAGTTTGGTTGACTTCTGCGCAGCGGTTTGGGAGTTAACATCAAAATTACATTTCTCGGCCATATCGCATAGATCTCACTGTGAAAAGGCTTAAATGGCTTTTTTGACCTAAGTTTGAGGATTGCGCTCAAATCAAATGTCCTATAACCAAATTTCCACATGTAACTACTAGATTGTGATACAATACACTAATGGGTGAAGTTTGGTTGACTTCTGCGCAGCGGTTTGGGAGTTAACATCAAAATTACATTTCTCGGCCATATCGCATAGATCTCACTGTGAAAAGGCTTAAATGACTTTTTTAATTAAGTTTGATGATTGCGTTCAAACAAAATGTCCTAGAACAAAATTTTTAAATGTAACTACTAGATTGTGATACAATACACTATTGGGTGAAGTTTGGTTGACTTCTGCGCAGCGGTTTGGGAGTTAACATCAAAATTACATTTCTCGGCCATATCGCATAGATCTTACTGTGAAAAGGCTTAAATGGCTTTTTTGACCTAAGTTTGAGGATTGCGCTCAAATCAAATGTCCTAGAACCAAATTTCCACATGTAACTACTAGATTGTGATAAAATACACTAATGGGTGACGTTTGGTTGACTTCTGCGAAGCGGTTTGGGAGTTAACATCAAAATTACATTTCTCGGCCATATCGCATAGATCTCACTGTGAAAAGGCTTAAATGACTTTTTTAATTAAGTTTGATGATTGCGCTCAAACAAAATTTCCTAGAACAAAATTTTCAAATGTAACTACTAGATTGTGATACAATACACTATTGGGTGAAGTTTGGTTGACTTCTGCGCAGAGGTTTGGGAGTTAACATCAAAATTACATTTCTCGGCCATATCGCATAGATCTCACTGTGAAAAGGCTTAAATGACTTTTTTAATTAAGTTTGATGATTGCGTTCAAACAAAATGTCCTAGAACAAAATTTTTAAATGTAACTACTAGATTGTGATACAATACACTATTGGGTGAAGTTTGGTTGACTTCTGCGCAGCGGTTTGGGAGTTAACATCAAAATTACATTTCTCGGCCATATCGCATAGATCTCACTGTGAAAAGGCTTAAATGGCTTTTTTGACCTAAGTTTGAGGATTGCGCTCAAACAAAATGTCCTAGAACAAAATTTTCAAATGTAACTACTAGATTGTGATACAATACACTATTGGGTGAAGTTTGGTTGACTTCTGCGCAGCGGTTTGGGAGTTAACATCAAAATTACATTTCTCGGCCATATCGCATAGATCTCACTGTGAAAAGGCTTAAATGACTTTTTTAATTAAGTTTGATGATTGCGTTCAAACAAAATGTCCTAGAACAAAATTTTCAAATGTAACTACTAGATTGTGATACAATACACTATTGGGTGAAGTTTGGTTGACTTCTGCGCAGCGGTTTGGGAGTTAACATCAAAATTACATTTCTCGGCCATATCGCATAGATCTCACTGTGAAAAGGCTTAAATGGCTTTTTTGACCTAAGTTTGAGGATTGCGCTCAAACCAAATGTCCTAGAACGAAATTTTCAAATGTAACTACTAGAATGTGATACAATACACTATTGGGTGAAGTTTGGTTGACTTCTGCGCAGCGGTTTGGGAGTTAACATCAAAATTACATTTCTCGGCCATATCGCATAGATCTCACTGTGAAAAGGCTTAAATGGCTTTTTTGACCTAAGTTTGAGGATTGCGCTCAAATCAAATGTCCTAGAACCAAATTTCCACATGTAACTACTAGATTGTGATAAAATACACTAATGGGTGAAGTTTGGTTGACTTCTGCGCAGCGGTTTGGGAGTTAACATCAAAATTACATTTCTCGGCCATATCGCATAGATCTCACTGTGAAAAGGCTTAAATGACTTTTTTAATTAAGTTTGATGATTGCGCTCAAACAAAATTTCCTAGAACAAAATTTTCAAATGTAACTACTAGATTGTGATACAATACACTATTGGGTGAAGTTTGGTTGACTTCTGCGCAGCGGTTTGGGAGTGAACATCAAAATTACATTTCTCGGCCATATCGCATAGATCTCACTGTGAAAAGGCTTAAATGGCTTTTTTGACCTAAGTTTGAGGATTGCGCTCAAATCAAATGTCCTAGAACCAAATTTCCACATGTAACTACTAGATTGTGATAAAATACACTAATGGGTGAAGTTTGGTTGACTTCTGCGCAGCGGTTTGGGAGTTAACATCAAAATTACATTTCTCGGCCATATCGCATAGATCTCACTGTGAAAAGGCTTAAATGACTTTTTTAATTAAGTTTGATGATTGCGCTCAAACAAAATTTCCTAGAACAAAATTTTCAAATGTAACTACTAGATTGTGATACAATACACTATTGGGTGAAGTTTGGTTGACTTCTGCGCAGCGGTTTGGGAGTTAACATCAAAATTACATTTCTCGGCCATATCGCATAGATCTCACTGTGAAAAGGCTTAAATGGCTTTTTTGACCTAAGTTTGAGGATTGCGCTCAAATCAAATGTCCTATAACCAAATTTCCACATGTAACTACTAGATTGTGATACAATACACTAATGGGTGAAGTTTGGTTGACTTCTGCGCAGCGGTTTGGGAGTTAACATCAAAATTACATTTCTCGGCCATATCGCATAGATCTCACTGTGAAAAGGCTTAAATGACTTTTTTAATTAAGTTTGATGATTGCGTTCAAACAAAATGTCCTAGAACAAAATTTTTAAATGTAACTACTAGATTGTGATACAATACACTATTGGGTGAAGTTTGGTTGACTTCTGCGCAGCGGTTTGGGAGTTAACATCAAAATTACATTTCTCGGCCATATCGCATAGATCTCACTGTGAAAAGGCTTAAATGGCTTTTTTGACCTAAGTTTGAGGATTGCGCTCAAATCAAATGTCCTAGAACCAAATTTCCACATGTAACTACTAGATTGTGATAAAATACACTAATGGGTGAAGTTTGGTTGACTTCTGCGAAGCGGTTTGGGAGTTAACATCAAAATTACATTTCTCGGCCATATCGCATAGATCTCACTGTGAAAAGGCTTAAATGACTTTTTTAATTAAGTTTGATGATTGCGCTCAAACAAAATTTCCTAGAACAAAATTTTCAAATGTAACTACTAGATTGTGATACAATACACTATTGGGTGAAGTTTGGTTGACTTCTGCGCAGAGGTTTGGGAGTTAACATCAAAATTACATTTCTCGGCCATATCGCATAGATCTCACTGTGAAAAGGCTTAAATGACTTTTTTAATTAAGTTTGATGATTGCGTTCAAACAAAATGTCCTAGAACAAAATTTTCAAATGTAACTACTAGATTGTGATACAATACACTATTGGGTGAAGTTTGGTTGACTTCTGCGCAGCGGTTTGGGAGTTAACATCAAAATTACATTTCTCGGCCATATCGCATAGATCTCACTGTGAAAAGGCTTAAATGGCTTTTTTGACCTAAGTTTGAGGATTGCGCTCAAACAAAATGTCCTAGAACAAAATTTTCAAATGTAACTACTAGATTGTGATACAATACACTATTGGGTGAAGTTTGGTTGACTTCTGCGCAGCGGTTTGGGAGTTAACATCAAAATTACATTTCTCGGCCATATCGCATAGATCTCACTGTGAAAAGGCTTAAATGACTTTTTTAATTAAGTTTGATGATTGCGTTCAAACAAAATGTCCTAGAACAAAATTTTCAAATGTAACTACTAGATTGTGATACAATACACTATTGGGTGAAGTTTGGTTGACTTCTGCGCAGCGGTTTGGGAGTTAACATCAAAATTACATTTCTCGGCCATATCGCATAGATCTCACTGTGAAAAGGCTTAAATGGCTTTTTTGACCTAAGTTTGAGGATTGCGCTCAAACCAAATGTCCTAGAACGAAATTTTCAAATGTAACTACTAGAATGTGATACAATACACTATTGGGTGAAGTTTGGTTGACTTCTGCGCAGCGGTTTGGGAGTTAACATCAAAATTACATTTCTCGGCCATATCGCATAGATCTCACTGTGAAAAGGCTTAAATGGCTTTTTTGACCTAAGTTTGAGGATTGCGTTAAAATCAAATGTCCTAGAACCAAATTTCCACATGTAACTACTAGATTGTGATAAAATACACTAATGGGTGAAGTTTGGTTGACTTCTGCGCAGCGGTTTGGGAGTTAACATCAAAATTACATTTCTCGGCCATATCGCATAGATCTCACTGTGAAAAGGCTTAAATGACTTTTTTAATTAAGTTTGATGATTGCGCTCAAACAAAATTTCCTAGAACAAAATTTTCAAATGTAACTACTAGATTGTGATACAATACACTATTGGGTGAAGTTTGGTTGACTTCTGCGCAGCGGTTTGGGAGTTAACATCAAAATTACATTTCTCGGCCATATCGCATAGATCTCACTGTGAAAAGGCTTAAATGGCTTTTTTGACCTAAGTTTGAGGATTGCGCTCAAATCAAATGTCCTATAACCAAATTTCCACATGTAACTACTAGATTGTGATACAATACACTAATGGGTGAAGTTTGGTTGACTTCTGCGCAGCGGTTTGGGAGTTAACATCAAAATTACATTTCTCGGCCATATCGCATAGATCTCACTGTGAAAAGGCTTAAATGACTTTTTTAATTAAGTTTGATGATTGCGCTCAAACAAAATTTCCTAGAACAAAATTTTCAAATGTAACTACTAGATTGTGATACAATACACTATTGGGTGAAGTTTGGTTGACTTCTGCGCAGCGGTTTGGGAGTTAACATCAAAATTACATTTCTCGGCCATATCGCATTGATCTCACTGTGAAAAGGCTTAAATGACTTTTTTAATTAAGTTTGATGATTGCGTTCAAACAAAATGTCCTAGAACAAAATTTTCAAATGTAACTACTAGATTGTGATACAATACACTATTGGGTGAAGTTTGGTTGACTTCTGCGCAGCGGTTTGGGAGTTAACATCAAAATTACATTTCTCGGCCATATCGCATAGATCTCACTGTGAAAAGGCTTAAATGGCTTTTTTGACCTAAGGTTAAAGATTGCGCTCAAACCAAATGTCCTAGAACGAAATTTTCAAATGTAACTACTAGATTGTGATACAATACTCTAATGGGTGAAGTTTGGTTGACTTCTGCGCAGCGGTTTGGGAGTTAACATCAAAATTACATTTCTCGGCCATATCGCATAGATCTCACTGTGAAAAGGCTTAAATGGCTTTTTTGACCTAAGTTTGAGGATTGCGCTCAAATCAAATGTCCTAGAACCAAATTTCCACATGTAACTACTAGATTGTGATACAATACACTAATGGGTGAAGTTTGGTTGACTTCTGCGCAGCGGTTTGGGAGTGAACATCAAAATTACATTTCTCGGCCATATCGCATAGATCTCACTGTGAAAAGGCTTAAATGGCTTTTCTTGATCTAAGTTTGAGGATTGCGCTCAAATCAAATGTCCTAGAACCAATTTTCCACATGTAACTACTAGATTGTGATAAAATACACTAATGGGTGAAGTTTGGTTGACTTCTGCGCAGCGGTTTGGGAGTTAACATCAAAATTACATTTCTCGGCCATATCGCATAGATCTCACTGTGAAAAGGCTTAAATGACTTTTTTAATTAAGTTTGATGATTGCGCTCAAACAAAATTTCCTAGAACAAAATTTTCAAATGTAACTACTAGATTGTGATACAATACACTATTGGGTGAAGTTTGGTTGACTTCTGCGCAGCGGTTTGGGAGTTAACATCAAAATTACATTTCTCGGCCATATCGCATAGATCTCACTGTGAAAAGGCTTAAATGGCTTTTTTGACCTAAGTTTGAGGATTGCGCTCAAATCAAATGTCCTAGAACCAAATTTCCACATGTAACTACTAGATTGTGATAAAATACACTAATGGGTGAAGTTTGGTTGACTTCTGCGAAGCGGTTTGGGAGTTAACATCAAAATTACATTTCTCGGCCATATCGCATAGATCTCACTGTGAAAAGGCTTAAATGACTTTTTTAATTAAGTTTGATGATTGCGCTCAAACAAAATTTCCTAGAACAAAATTTTCAAATGTAACTACTAGATTGTGATACAATACACTATTGGGTGAAGTTTGGTTGACTTCTGCGCAGAGGTTTGGGAGTTAACATCAAAATTACATTTCTCGGCCATATCGCATAGATCTCACTGTGAAAAGGCTTAAATGACTTTTTTAATTAAGTTTGATGATTGCGTTCAAACAAAATGTCCTAGAACAAAATTTTCAAATGTAACTACTAGATTGTGATACAATACACTATTGGGTGAAGTTTGGTTGACTTCTGCGCAGCGGTTTGGGAGTTAACATCAAAATTACATTTCTCGGCCATATCGCATAGATCTCACTGTGAAAAGGCTTAAATGGCTTTTTTGACCTAAGTTTGAGGATTGCGCTCAAATCAAATGTCCTATAACCAAATTTCCACATGTAACTACTAGATTGTGATACAATACACTAATGGGTGAAGTTTGGTTGACTTCTGCGCAGCGGTTTGGGAGTTAACATCAAAATTACATTTCTCGGCCATATCGCATAGATCTCACTGTGAAAAGGCTTAAATGACTTTTTTAATTAAGTTTGATGATTGCGTTCAAACAAAATGTCCTAGAACAAAATTTTTAAATGTAACTACTAGATTGTGATACAATACACTATTGGGTGAAGTTTGGTTGACTTCTGCGCAGCGGTTTGGGAGTTAACATCAAAATTACATTTCTCGGCCATATCGCATAGATCTTACTGTGAAAAGGCTTAAATGGCTTTTTTGACCTAAGTTTGAGGATTGCGCTCAAATCAAATGTCCTATAACCAAATTTCCACATGTAACTACTAGATTGTGATACAATACACTAATGGGTGAAGTTTGGTTGACTTCTGCGCAGCGGTTTGGGAGTTAACATCAAAATTACATTTCTCGGCCATATCGCATAGATCTCACTGTGAAAAGGCTTAAATGACTTTTTTAATTAAGTTTGATGATTGCGTTCAAACAAAATGTCCTAGAACAAAATTTTTAAATGTAACTACTAGATTGTGATACAATACACTATTGGGTGAAGTTTGGTTGACTTCTGCGCAGCGGTTTGGGAGTTAACATCAAAATTACATTTCTCGGCCATATCGCATAGATCTCACTGTGAAAAGGCTTAAATGGCTTTTTTGACCTAAGTTTGAGGATTGCGCTCAAATCAAATGTCCTAGAACCAAATTTCCACATGTAACTACTAGATTGTGATAAAATACACTAATGGGTGAAGTTTGGTTGACTTCTGCGAAGCGGTTTGGGAGTTAACATCAAAATTACATTTCTCGGCCATATCGCATAGATCTCACTGTGAAAAGGCTTAAATGACTTTTTTAATTAAGTTTGATGATTGCGCTCAAACAAAATTTCCTAGAACAAAATTTTCAAATGTAACTACTAGATTGTGATACAATACACTATTGGGTGAAGTTTGGTTGACTTCTGCGCAGAGGTTTGGGAGTTAACATCAAAATTACATTTCTCGGCCATATCGCATAGATCTCACTGTGAAAAGGCTTAAATGACTTTTTTAATTAAGTTTGATGATTGCGTTCAAACAAAATGTCCTAGAACAAAATTTTCAAATGTAACTACTAGATTGTGATACAATACACTATTGGGTGAAGTTTGGTTGACTTCTGCGCAGCGGTTTGGGAGTTAACATCAAAATTACATTTCTCGGCCATATCGCATAGATCTCACTGTGAAAAGGCTTAAATGGCTTTTTTGACCTAAGTTTGAGGATTGCGCTCAAACAAAATGTCCTAGAACAAAATTTTCAAATGTAACTACTAGATTGTGATACAATACACTATTGGGTGAAGTTTGGTTGACTTCTGCGCAGCGGTTTGGGAGTTAACATCAAAATTACATTTCTCGGCCATATCGCATAGATCTCACTGTGAAAAGGCTTAAATGACTTTTTTAATTAAGTTTGATGATTGCGTTCAAACAAAATGTCCTAGAACAAAATTTTCAAATGTAACTACTAGATTGTGATACAATACACTATTGGGTGAAGTTTGGTTGACTTCTGCGCAGCGGTTTGGGAGTTAACATCAAAATTACATTTCTCGGCCATATCGCATAGATCTCACTGTGAAAAGGCTTAAATGGCTTTTTTGACCTAAGTTTGAGGATTGCGCTCAAACCAAATGTCCTAGAACGAAATTTTCAAATGTAACTACTAGAATGTGATACAATACACTATTGGGTGAAGTTTGGTTGACTTCTGCGCAGCGGTTTGGGAGTTAACATCAAAATTACATTTCTCGGCCATATCGCATAGATCTCACTGTGAAAAGGCTTAAATGGCTTTTTTGACCTAAGTTTGAGGATTGCGTTAAAATCAAATGTCCTAGAACCAAATTTCCACATGTAACTACTAGATTGTGATAAAATACACTAATGGGTGAAGTTTGGTTGACTTCTGCGCAGCGGTTTGGGAGTTAACATCAAAATTACATTTCTCGGCCATATCGCATAGATCTCACTGTGAAAAGGCTTAAATGACTTTTTTAATTAAGTTTGATGATTGCGCTCAAACAAAATTTCCTAGAACAAAATTTTCAAATGTAACTACTAGATTGTGATACAATACACTATTGGGTGAAGTTTGGTTGACTTCTGCGCAGCGGTTTGGGAGTTAACATCAAAATTACATTTCTCGGCCATATCGCATAGATCTCACTGTGAAAAGGCTTAAATGGCTTTTTTGACCTAAGTTTGAGGATTGCGCTCAAATCAAATGTCCTATAACCAAATTTCCACATGTAACTACTAGATTGTGATACAATACACTAATGGGTGAAGTTTGGTTGACTTCTGCGCAGCGGTTTGGGAGTTAACATCAAAATTACATTTCTCGGCCATATCGCATAGATCTCACTGTGAAAAGGCTTAAATGACTTTTTTAATTAAGTTTGATGATTGCGCTCAAACAAAATTTCCTAGAACAAAATTTTCAAATGTAACTACTAGATTGTGATACAATACACTATTGGGTGAAGTTTGGTTGACTTCTGCGCAGCGGTTTGGGAGTTAACATCAAAATTACATTTCTCGGCCATATCGCATAGATCTCACTGTGAAAAGGCTTAAATGACTTTTTTAATTAAGTTTGATGATTGCGTTCAAACAAAATGTCCTAGAACAAAATTTTCAAATGTAACTACTAGATTGTGATACAATACACTATTGGGTGAAGTTTGGTTGACTTCTGCGCAGCGGTTTGGGAGTTAACATCAAAATTACATTTCTCGGCCATATCGCATAGATCTCACTGTGAAAAGGCTTAAATGGCTTTTTTGACCTAAGGTTAAAGATTGCGCTCAAACCAAATGTCCTAGAACGAAATTTTCAAATGTAACTACTAGATTGTGATACAATACTCTAATGGGTGAAGTTTGGTTGACTTCTGCGCAGCGGTTTGGGAGTTAACATCAAAATTACATTTCTCGGCCATATCGCATAGATCTCACTGTGAAAAGGCTTAAATGGCTTTTTTGACCTAAGTTTGAGGATTGCGCTCAAATCAAATGTCCTAGAACCAAATTTCCACATGTAACTACTAGATTGTGATACAATACACTAATGGGTGAAGTTTGGTTGACTTCTGCGCAGCGGTTTGGGAGTGAACATCAAAATTACATTTCTCGGCCATATCGCATAGATCTCACTGTGAAAAGGCTTAAATGGCTTTTTTGACCTAAGTTTGAGGATTGCGCTCAAATCAAATGTCCTAGAACCAAATTTCCACATGTAACTACTAGATTGTGATAAAATACACTAATGGGTGAAGTTTGGTTGACTTCTGCGCAGCGGTTTGGGAGTTAACATCAAAATTACATTTCTCGGCCATATCGCATAGATCTCACTGTGAAAAGGCTTAAATGACTTTTTTAATTAAGTTTGATGATTGCGCTCAAACAAAATTTCCTAGAACAAAATTTTCAAATGTAACTACTAGATTGTGATACAATACACTATTGGGTGAAGTTTGGTTGACTTCTGCGCAGCGGTTTGGGAGTTAACATCAAAATTACATTTCTCGGCCATATCGCATAGATCTCACTGTGAAAAGGCTTAAATGGCTTTTTTGACCTAAGTTTGAGGATTGCGCTCAAATCAAATGTCCTATAACCAAATTTCCACATGTAACTACTAGATTGTGATACAATACACTAATGGGTGAAGTTTGGTTGACTTCTGCGCAGCGGTTTGGGAGTTAACATCAAAATTACATTTCTCGGCCATATCGCATAGATCTCACTGTGAAAAGGCTTAAATGACTTTTTTAATTAAGTTTGATGATTGCGCTCAAACAAAATTTCCTAGAACAAAATTTTCAAATGTAACTACTAGATTGTGATACAATACACTATTGGGTGAAGTTTGGTTGACTTCTGCGCAGCGGTTTGGGAGTTAACATCAAAATTACATTTCTCGGCCATATCGCATAGATCTCACTGTGAAAAGGCTTAAATGACTTTTTTAATTAAGTTTGATGATTGCGTTCAAACAAAATGTCCTAGAACAAAATTTTCAAATGTAACTACTAGATTGTGATACAATACACTATTGGGTGAAGTTTGGTTGACTTCTGCGCAGCGGTTTGGGAGTTAACATCAAAATTACATTTCTCGGCCATATCGCATAGATCTCACTGTGAAAAGGCTTAAATGGCTTTTTTGACCTAAGGTTAAAGATTGCGCTCAAACCAAATGTCCTAGAACGAAATTTTCAAATGTAACTACTAGATTGTGATACAATACTCTAATGGGTGAAGTTTGGTTGACTTCTGCGCAGCGGTTTGGGAGTTAACATCAAAATTACATTTCTCGGCCATATCGCATAGATCTCACTGTGAAAAGGCTTAAATGGCTTTTTTGACCTAAGTTTGAGGATTGCGCTCAAATCAAATGTCCTATAACCAAATTTCCACATGTAACTACTAGATTGTGATACAATACACTAATGGGTGAAGTTTGGTTGACTTCTGCGCAGCGGTTTGGGAGTGAACATCAAAATTACATTTCTCGGCCATATCGCATAGATCTCACTGTGAAAAGGCTTAAATGGCTTTTTTGATCTAAGTTTGAGGATTGCGCTCAAATCAAATGTGCTAGAACCAAATTTCCACATGTAACTACTAGATTGTGATAAAATACACTAATGGGTGAAGTTTGGTTGACTTCTGCGCAGCGGTTTGGGAGTTAACATCAAAATTACATTTCTCGGCCATATCGCATAGATCTCACTGTGAAAAGGCTTAAATGACTTTTTTAATTAAGTTTGATGATTGCGCTCAAACAAAATTTCCTAGAACAAAATTTTCAAATGTAACTACTAGATTGTGATACAATACACTATTGGGTGAAGTTTGGTTGACTTCTGCGCAGCGGTTTGGGAGTTAACATCAAAATTACATTTCTCGGCCATATCGCATAGATCTCACTGTGAAAAGGCTTAAATGGCTTTTTTGACCTAAGTTTGAGGATTGCGCTCAAATCAAATGTCCTATAACCAAATTTCCACATGTAACTACTAGATTGTGATACAATACACTAATGGGTGAAGTTTGGTTGACTTCTGCGCAGCGGTTTGGGAGTTAACATCAAAATTACATTTCTCGGCCATATCGCATAGATCTCACTGTGAAAAGGCTTAAATGACTTTTTTAATTAAGTTTGATGATTGCGTTCAAACAAAATGTCCTAGAACAAAATTTTCAAATGTAACTACTAGATTGTGATACAATACACTATTGGGTGAAGTTTGGTTGACTTCTGCGCAGCGGTTTGGGAGTTAACATCAAAATTACATTTCTCGGCCATATCGCATATATCTCACTGTGAAAAGGCTTAAATGACTTTTTTAATTAAGTTTGATGATTGCGTTCAAACAAAATGTCCTAGAACAAAATTTTCAAATGTAACTACTAGATTGTGATACAATACACTATTGGGTGAAGTTTGGTTGACTTCTGCGCAGCGGTTTGGGAGTTAACATCAAAATTACATTTCTCGGCCATATCGCATAGATCTCACTGTGAAAAGGCTTAAATGGCTTTTTTGACCTAAGGTTAAAGATTGCGCTCAAACCAAATGTCCTAGAACGAAATTTTCAAATGTAACTACTAGATTGTGATACAATACACTAATGGGTGAAGTTTGGTTGACTTCTGCGCAGCGGTTTGGGAGTTAACATCAAAATTACATTTCTCGGCCATATCGCATAGATCTCACTGTGAAAAGGCTTAAATGGCTTTTTTGACCTAAGTTTGAGGATTGCGCTCAAATCAAATGTCCTATAACCAAATTTCCACATGTAACTACTAGATTGTGATACAATACACTAATGGGTGAAGTTTGGTTGACTTCTGCGCAGCGGTTTGGGAGTGAACATCAAAATTACATTTCTCGGCCATATCGCATAGATCTCACTGTGAAAAGGCTTAAATGGCTTTTTTGACCTAAGTTTGAGGATTGCGCTCAAATCAAATGTCCTAGAACCAAATTTCCACATGTAACTACTAGATTGTGATAAAATACACTAATGGGTGAATTTTGGTTGACTTCTGCGCAGCGGTTTGGGAGTTAACATCAAAATTACATTTCTCGGCCATATCGCATAGATCTCACTGTGAAAAGGCTTAAATGGCTTTTTTGACCTAAGTTTGAGGATTGCGCTCAAATCAAATGTCCTAGAACCAAATTTCCACATGTAACTACTAGATTGTGATAAAATACACTAATGGGTGAAGTTTGGTTGACTTCTGCGCAGCGGTTTGGGAGTTAACATCAAAATTACATTTCTCGGCCATATCGCATAGATCTCACTGTGAAAAGGCTTAAATGACTTTTTTAATTAAGTTTGATGATTGCGCTCAAACAAAATTTCCTAGAACAAAATTTTCAAATGTAACTACTAGATTGTGATACAATACACTATTGGGTGAAGTTTGGTTGACTTCTGCGCAGCGGTTTGGGAGTTAACATCAAAATTACATTTCTCGGCCATATCGCATAGATCTCACTGTGAAAAGGCTTAAATGGCTTTTTTGACCTAAGTTTGAGGATTGCGCTCAAATCAAATGTCCTATAACCAAATTTCCACATGTAACTACTAGATTGTGATACAATACACTAATGGGTGAAGTTTGGTTGACTTCTGCGCAGCGGTTTGGGAGTTAACATCAAAATTACATTTCTCGGCCATATCGCATAGATCTCACTGTGAAAAGGCTTAAATGACTTTTTTAATTAAGTTTGATGATTGCGCTCAAACAAAATTTCCTAGAACAAAATTTTCAAATGTAACTACTAGATTGTGATACAATACACTATTGGGTGAAGTTTGGTTGACTTCTGCGCAGCGGTTTGGGAGTTAACATCAAAATTACATTTCTCGGCCATATCGCATAGATCTCACTGTGAAAAGGCTTAAATGGCTTTTTTGACCTAAGGTTAAAGATTGCGCTCAAACCAAATGTCCTAGAACGAAATTTTCAAATGTAACTACTAGATTGTGATACAATACTCTAATGGGTGAAGTTTGGTTGACTTCTGCGCAGCGGTTTGGGAGTTAACATCAAAATTACATTTCTCGGCCATATCGCATAGATCTCACTGTGAAAAGGCTTAAATGGCTTTTTTGACCTAAGTTTGAGGATTGCGCTCAAATCAAATGTCCTATAACCAAATTTCCACATGTAACTACTAGATTGTGATACAATACACTAATGGGTGAAGTTTGGTTGACTTCTGCGCAGCGGTTTGGGAGTGAACATCAAAATTACATTTCTCGGCCATATCGCATAGATCTCACTGTGAAAAGGCTTAAATGGCTTTTTTGATCTAAGTTTGAGGATTGCGCTCAAATCAAATGTCCTAGAACCAAATTTCCACATGTAACTACTAGATTGTGATAAAATACACTAATGGGTGAAGTTTGGTTGACTTCTGCGCAGCGGTTTGGGAGTTAACATCAAAATTACATTTCTCGGCCATATCGCATAGATCTCACTGTGAAAAGGCTTAAATGACTTTTTTAATTAAGTTTGATGATTGCGCTCAAACAAAATTTCCTAGAACAAAATTTTCAAATGTAACTACTAGATTGTGATACAATACACTATTGGGTGAAGTTTGGTTGACTTCTGCGCAGCGGTTTGGGAGTTAACATCAAAATTACATTTCTCGGCCATATCGCATAGATCTCACTGTGAAAAGGCTTAAATGGCTTTTTTGACCTAAGTTTGAGGATTGCGCTCAAATCAAATGTCCTATAACCAAATTTCCACATGTAACTACTAGATTGTGATACAATACACTAATGGGTGAAGTTTGGTTGACTTCTGCGCAGCGGGTTGGGAGTTAACATCAAAATTACATTTCTCGGCCATATCGCATAGATCTCACTGTGAAAAGGCTTAAATGACTTTTTTAATTAAGTTTGATGATTGCGTTCAAACAAAATGTCCTAGAACAAAATTTTCAAATGTAACTACTAGATTGTGATACAATACACTATTGGGTGAAGTTTGGTTGACTTCTGCGCAGCGGTTTGGGAGTTAACATCAAAATTACATTTCTCGGCCATATCGCATATATCTCACTGTGAAAAGGCTTAAATGACTTTTTTAATTAAGTTTGATGATTGCGTTCAAACAAAATGTCCTAGAACAAAATTTTCAAATGTAACTACTAGATTGTGATACAATACACTATTGGGTGAAGTTTGGTTGACTTCTGCGCAGCGGTTTGGGAGTTAACATCAAAATTACATTTCTCGGCCATATCGCATAGATCTCACTGTGAAAAGGCTTAAATGGCTTTTTTGACCTAAGGTTAAAGATTGCGCTCAAACCAAATGTCCTAGAACGAAATTTTCAAATGTAACTACTAGATTGTGATACAATACACTAATGGGTGAAGTTTGGTTGACTTCTGCGCAGCGGTTTGGGAGTTAACATCAAAATTACATTTCTCGGCCATATCGCATAGATCTCACTGTGAAAAGGCTTAAATGGCTTTTTTGACCTAAGTTTGAGGATTGCGCTCAAATCAAATGTCCTAGAACCAAATTTCCACATGTAACTACTAGATAGTGATACAATACACTAATGGGTGAAGTTTGGTTGACTTCTGCGCAGCGGTTTGGGAGTGAACATCAAAATTACATTTCTCGGCCATATCGCATAGATCTCACTGTGAAAAGGCTTAAATGGCTTTTTTGACCTAAGTTTGAGGATTGCGCTCAAATCAAATGTCCTAGAACCAAATTTCCACATGTAACTACTAGATTGTGATAAAATACACTAATGGGTGAATTTTGGTTGACTTCTGCGCAGCGGTTTGGGAGTTAACATCAAAATTACATTTCTCGGCCATATCGCATAGATCTCACTGTGAAAAGGCTTAAATGACTTTTTTAATTAAGTTTGATGATTGCGTTCAAACAAAATGTCCTAGAACAAAATTTTCAAATGTAACTACTAGATTGTGATACAATACACTATTGGTTGAAGTTTGGTTGACTTCTGCGCAGCGGTTTGGGAGTTAACATCAAAATTACATTTCTCGGCCATATCGCATAGATCTCACTGTGAAAAGGCTTAAATGGCTTTTTTGACCTAAGTTTGAGGATTGCGCTCAAATCAAATGTCCTAGAACCAAATTTCCACATGTAACTACTAGATTGTGATAAAATACACTAATGGGTGAAGTTTGGTTGACTTCTGCGCAGCGGTTTGGGAGTTAACATCAAAATTACATTTCTCGGCCATATCGCATAGATCTCACTGTGAAAAGGCTTAAATGACTTTTTTAATTAAGTTTGATGATTGCGCTCAAACAAAATTTCCTAGAACAAAATTTTCAAATGTAACTACTAGATTGTGATACAAAACACTATTGGGTGAAGTTTGGTTGACTTCTGCGCAGCGGTTTGGGAGTTAACATCAAAATTACATTTCTCGGCCATATCGCATAGATCTCACTGTGAAAAGGCTTAAATGGCTTTTTTGACCTAAGTTTAAAGATTGCGCTCAAACCAAATGTCCTAGAACGAAATTTTCAAATGTAACTACTAGATTGTGATACAATACACTAATGGGTGAAGTTTGGTTGACTTCTGCGCAGCGGTTTGGGAGTTAACATCAAAATTACATTTCTCGGCCATATCGCATAGATCTCACTGTGAAAAGGCTTAAATGGCTTTTTTGACCTAAGTTTGAGGATTGCGCTCAAATCAAATGTCCTATAACCAAATTTCCACATGTAACTACTAGATTGTGATACAATACACTAATGGGTGAAGTTTGGTTGTCTTCTGCGCAGCGGTTTGGGAGTGAACATCAAAATTACATTTCTCGGCCATATCGCATATATCTCACTGTGAAAAGGCTTAAATTACTTTTTTAATTAAGTTTGATGATTGCGCTCAAACCAAATGTCCTAGAACGAAATTTTCAAATGTAACTACTAGAATGTGATACAATACACTATTGGGTGAAGTTTGGTTGACTTCTGCGCAGCGGTTTGGGAGTTAACATCAAAATTACATTTCTCGGCCATATCGCATAGATCTCACTGTGAAAAGGCTTAAATGGCTTTTTTGACCTAAGTTTGAGGATTGCGCTCAAATCAAATGTCCTAGAACCAAATTTCCACATGTAACTACTAGATTGTGATACAATACACTAATGGGTGAAGTTTGGTTTACTTCTGCGCAGCGGTTTGGGAGTTAACATCAAAATTACATTTCTCGGCCATATTGCATAGATCTCACTGTGAAAAGGCTTAAATGGCTTTTTTGACCTAAGTTTGAGGATTGCGCTCAAATCAAATGTCCTAGAACCAAATTTCCACATGTAACTACTAGATTGTGATACAATACACTAATGGGTGAAGTTTGGTTGACTTCTGCGCAGCGGTTTGGGAGTTAACATCAAAATTACATTTCTCGGCCATATCGCATAGATCTCACTGTGAAAAGGCTTAAATGACTTTTTTAATTAAGTTTGATGATTGCGTTCAAACAAAATGTCCTAGAACAAAATTTTCAAATGTAACTACTAGATTGTGATACAATACACTATTGGTTGAAGTTTGGTTGACTTCTGCGCAGCGGTTTGGGAATTAACATCAAAATTACATTTCTCGGCCATATCGCATAGATCTCACTGTGAAAAGGCTTAAATGGCTTTTTTGACCTAAGTTTGAGGATTGCGCTCAAATCAAATGTCCTAGAACCAAATTTCCACATGTAACTACTAGATTGTGATAAAATACACTAATGGGTGAAGTTTGGTTGACTTCTGCGCTGCGGTTTGGGAGTTAACATCAAAATTACATTTCTCGGCCATATCGCATAGATCTCACTGTGAAAAGGCTTAAATGACTTTTTTAATTAAGTTTGATGATTGCGCTCAAACAAAATTTCCTAGAACAAAATTTTCAAATGTAACTACTAGATTGTGATACAATACACTATTAGGTGAAGTTTGGTTGACTTCTGCGCAGCGGTTTGGGAGTTAACATCAAAATTACATTTCTCGGCCATATCGCATAGATCTCACTGTGAAAAGGCTTAAATGACTTTTTTAATTAAGTTTGATGATTGCGTTCAAACAAAATGTCCTAGAACAAAATTTTCAAATGTAACTACTAGATTGTGATACAATACACTATTGGGTGAAGTTTGGTTGACTTCTGCGCAGCGGTTTGGGAGTTAACATCAAAATTACATTTCTCGGCCATATCGCATAGATCTCACTGTGAAAAGGCTTAAATGGCTTTTTTGACCTAAGTTTAAAGATTGCGCTCAAACCAAATGTCCTAGAACGAAATTTTCAAATGTAACTACTAGATTGTGATACAATACACTAATGGGTGAAGTTTGGTTGACTTCTGCGCAGCGGTTTGGGAGTTAACATCAAAATTACATTTCTCGGCCATATCGCATAGATCTCACTGTGAAAAGGCTTAAATGGCTTTTTTAATTAAGTTTGATGATTGCGCTCAAACCAAATGTCCTAGAACGAAATTTTCAAATGTAACTACTAGAATGTGATACAATACACTATTGGGTGAAGTTTGGTTGACTTCTGCGCAGCGGTTTGGGAGTTAACATCAAAATTACATTTCTCGGCCATATCGCATAGATCTCACTGTGAAAAGGCTTAAATGGCTTTTTTGACCTAAGTTTGAGGATTGCGCTCAAATCAAATGTCCTAGAACCAAATTTCCACATGTAACTACTAGATTGTGATACAATACACTAATGGGTGAAGTTTGGTTTACTTCTGCGCAGCGGTTTGGGAGTTAACATCAAAATTACATTTCTCGGCCATATCGCATAGATCTCACTGTGAAAAGGCTTAAATGGCTTTTTTGACCTAAGTTTAATAATTGCGCTCAAACCAAATGTCCTTGAACGAAATTTTCAAATGTAACTACTAGAATGTGATACAATACACTATTGGGTGAAGTTTGGTTGACTTCTGCGCAGCGGTTTGGGAGTTAACATCAAGATTACATTTCTCGGCCATATCGCATAGATCTCACTGTGAAAAGGCTTAAATGACTTTTTTAATTAAGTTTGATGATTGCGTTCAAACAAAATTTCCTAGAACAAAATTTTCAAATGTAACTACTAGATTGTGATACAATACACTATTGGGTGAAGTTTGGTTGACTTCTGCGCAGCGGTTTGGGAGTTAACATCAAAATTACATTTCTCGGCCATATCGCATAGATCTCACTGTGAAAAGGCTTAAATGGCTTTTTTGACCTAAGTTTGAGGATTGCGCTCAAACCAAATGTCCTAGAACGAAATTTTCAAATGTAACTACTAGAATGTGATACAATACACTATTGGGTGAAGTTTGGTTGACTTCTGCGCAGCGGTTTGGGAGTTAACATCAAAATTACATTTCTCGGCCATATCGCATAGATCTCACTGTGAAAAGGCTTAAATGACTTTTTTAATTAAGTTTGATGATTGCGTTCAAACAAAATGTCCTAGAACAAAATTTTCAAATGTAACTACTAGATTGTGATACAATACACTATTGGGTGAAGTTTGGTTGACTTCTGCGCAGCGGTTTGGGAGTTAACATCAAAATTACATTTCTCGGCCATATCGCATAGATCTCACTGTGAAAAGGCTTAAATGGCTTTTTTGACCTAAGTTTGAGGATTGCGCTCAAACCAAATGTCCTAGAACGAAATTTTCAAATGTAACTACTAGAATGTGATACAATACACTATTGGGTGAAGTTTGGTTGACTTCTGCGCAGCGGTTTGGGAGTTAACATCAAAATTACATTTCTCGGCCATATCGCATAGATCTCACTGTGAAAAGGCTTAAATGGCTTTTTTGACCTAAGTTTGAGGATTGCGCTCAAATCAAATGTCCTAGAACCAAATTTCCACATGTAACTACTAGATTGTGATAAAATACACTAATGGGTGAAGTTTGGTTGACTTCTGCGCAGCGGTTTGGGAGTTAACATCAAAATTACATTTCTCGGCCATATCGCATAGATCTCACTGTGAAAAGGCTTAAATGACTTTTTTAATTAAGTTTGATGATTGCGCTCAAACAAAATTTCCTAGAACAAAATTTTCAAATGTAACTACTAGATTGTGATACAATACACTATTGGGTGAAGTTTGGTTGACTTCTGCGCAGCGGTTTGGGAGTTAACATCAAAATTACATTTCTCGGCCATATCGCATAGATCTCACTGTGAAAAGGCTTAAATGGCTTTTTTGACCTAAGTTTGAGGATTGCGCTCAAATCAAATGTCCTATAACCAAATTTCCACATGTAACTACTAGATTGTGATACAATACACTAATGGGTGAAGTTTGGTTGACTTCTGCGCAGCGGTTTGGGAGTTAACATCAAAATTACATTTCTCGGCCATATCGCATAGATCTCACTGTGAAAAGGCTTAAATGACTTTTTTAATTAAGTTTGATGATTGCGCTCAAACAAAATTTCCTAGAACAAAATTTTCAAATGTAACTACTAGATTGTGATACAATACACTATTGGGTGAAGTTTGGTTGACTTCTGCGCAGCGGTTTGGGAGTTAACATCAAAATTACATTTCTCGGCCATATCGCATAGATCTCACTGTGAAAAGGCTTAAATGACTTTTTTAATTAAGTTTGATGATTGCGTTCAAACAAAATGTCCTAGAACAAAATTTTCAAATGTAACTACTAGATTGTGATACAATACACTATTGGGTGAAGTTTGGTTGACTTCTGCGCAGCGGTTTGGGAGTTAACATCAAAATTACATTTCTCGGCCATATCGCATAGATCTCACTGTGAAAAGGCTTAAATGGCTTTTTTGACCTAAGGTTAAAGATTGCGCTCAAACCAAATGTCCTAGAACGAAATTTTCAAATGTAACTACTAGATTGTGATACAATACTCTAATGGGTGAAGTTTGGTTGACTTCTGCGCAGCGGTTTGGGAGTTAACATCAAAATTACATTTCTCGGCCATATCGCATAGATCTCACTGTGAAAAGGCTTAAATGGCTTTTTTGACCTAAGTTTGAGGATTGCGCTCAAATCAAATGTCCTATAACCAAATTTCCACATGTAACTACTAGATTGTGATACAATACACTAATGGGTGAAGTTTGGTTGACTTCTGCGCAGCGGTTTGGGAGTGAACATCAAAATTACATTTCTCGGCCATATCGCATAGATCTCACTGTGAAAAGGCTTAAATGGCTTTTTTGATCTAAGTTTGAGGATTGCGCTCAAATCAAATGTCCTAGAACCAAATTTCCACATGTAACTACTAGATTGTGATAAAATACACTAATGGGTGAAGTTTGGTTGACTTCTGCGCAGCGGTTTGGGAGTTAACATCAAAATTACATTTCTCGGCCATATCGCATAGATCTCACTGTGAAAAGGCTTAAATGACTTTTTTAATTAAGTTTGATGATTGCGCTCAAACAAAATTTCCTAGAACAAAATTTTCAAATGTAACTACTAGATTGTGATACAATACACTATTGGGTGAAGTTTGGTTGACTTCTGCGCAGCGGTTTGGGAGTTAACATCAAAATTACATTTCTCGGCCATATCGCATAGATCTCACTGTGAAAAGGCTTAAATGGCTTTTTTGACCTAAGTTTGAGGATTGCGCTCAAATCAAATGTCCTAGAACCAAATTTCCACATGTAACTACTAGATTGTGATAAAATACACTAATGGGTGAAGTTTGGTTGACTTCTGCGAAGCGGTTTGGGAGTTAACATCAAAATTACATTTCTCGGCCATATCGCATAGATCTCACTGTGAAAAGGCTTAAATGACTTTTTTTAATTAAGTTTGATGATTGCGCTCAAACAAAATTTCCTAGAACAAAATTTTCAAATGTAACTACTAGATTGTGATACAATACACTATTGGGTGAAGTTTGGTTGACTTCTGCGCAGAGGTTTGGGAGTTAACATCAAAATTACATTTCTCGGCCATATCGCATAGATCTCACTGTGAAAAGGCTTAAATGACTTTTTTAATTAAGTTTGATGATTGCGTTCAAACAAAATGTCCTAGAACAAAATTTTCAAATGTAACTACTAGATTGTGATACAATACACTATTGGGTGAAGTTTGGTTGACTTCTGCGCAGCGGTTTGGGAGTTAACATCAAAATTACATTTCTCGGCCATATCGCATAGATCTCACTGTGAAAAGGCTTAAATGGCTTTTTTGACCTAAGTTTGAGGATTGCGCTCAAACAAAATGTCCTAGAACAAAATTTTCAAATGTAACTACTAGATTGTGATACAATACACTATTGGGTGAAGTTTGGTTGACTTCTGCGCAGCGGTTTGGGAGTTAACATCAAAATTACATTTCTCGGCCATATCGCATAGATCTCACTGTGAAAAGGCTTAAATGACTTTTTTAATTAAGTTTGATGATTGCGTTCAAACAAAATTTCCTAGAACAAAATTTTCAAATGTAACTACTAGATTGTGATACAATACACTATTGGGTGAAGTTTGGTTGACTTCTGCGCAGCGGTTTGGGAGTTAACATCAAAATTACATTTCTCGGCCATATCGCATAGATCTCACTGTGAAAAGGCTTAAATGGCTTTTTTGACCTAAGTTTGAGGATTGCGCTCAAACCAAATGTCCTAGAACGAAATTTTCAAATGTAACTACTAGAATGTGATACAATACACTATTGGGTGAAGTTTGGTTGACTTCTGCGCAGCGGTTTGGGAGTTAACATCAAAATTACATTTCTCGGCCATATCGCATAGATCTCACTGTGAAAAGGCTTAAATGGCTTTTTTGACCTAAGTTTGAGGATTGCGCTCAAATCAAATGTCCTAGAACCAAATTTCCACATGTAACTACTAGATTGTGATAAAATACACTAATGGGTGAAGTTTGGTTGACTTCTGCGCAGCGGTTTGGGAGTTAACATCAAAATTACATTTCTCGGCCATATCGCATAGATCTCACTGTGAAAAGGCTTAAATGACTTTTTTAATTAAGTTTGATGATTGCGCTCAAACAAAATTTCCTAGAACAAAATTTTCAAATGTAACTACTAGATTGTGATACAATACACTATTGGGTGAAGTTTGGTTGACTTCTGCGCAGCGGTTTGGGAGTTAACATCAAAATTACATTTCTCGGCCATATCGCATAGATCTCACTGTGAAAAGGCTTAAATGGCTTTTTTGACCTAAGTTTGAGGATTGCGCTCAAATCAAATGTCCTATAACCAAATTTCCACATGTAACTACTAGATTGTGATACAATACACTAATGGGTGAAGTTTGGTTGACTTCTGCGCAGCGGTTTGGGAGTTAACATCAAAATTACATTTCTCGGCCATATCGCATAGATCTCACTGTGAAAAGGCTTAAATGACTTTTTTAATTAAGTTTGATGATTGCGCTCAAACAAAATTTCCTAGAACAAAATTTTCAAATGTAACTACTAGATTGTGATACAATACACTATTGGGTGAAGTTTGGTTGACTTCTGCGCAGCGGTTTGGGAGTTAACATCAAAATTACATTTCTCGGCCATATCGCATAGATCTCACTGTGAAAAGGCTTAAATGACTTTTTTAATTAAGTTTGATGATTGCGTTCAAACAAAATGTCCTAGAACAAAATTTTCAAATGTAACTACTAGATTGTGATACAATACACTATTGGGTGAAGTTTGGTTGACTTCTGCGCAGCGGTTTGGGAGTTAACATCAAAATTACATTTCTCGGCCATATCGCATAGATCTCACTGTGAAAAGGCTTAAATGGCTTTTTTGACCTAAGGTTAAAGATTGCGCTCAAACCAAATGTCCTAGAACGAAATTTTCAAATGTAACTACTAGATTGTGATACAATACTCTAATGGGTGAAGTTTGGTTGACTTCTGCGCAGCGGTTTGGGAGTTAACATCAAAATTACATTTCTCGGCCATATCGCATAGATCTCACTGTGAAAAGGCTTAAATGGCTTTTTTGACCTAAGTTTGAGGATTGCGCTCAAATCAAATGTCCTATAACCAAATTTCCACATGTAACTACTAGATTGTGATACAATACACTAATGGGTGAAGTTTGGTTGACTTCTGCGCAGCGGTTTGGGAGTGAACATCAAAATTACATTTCTCGGCCATATCGCATAGATCTCACTGTGAAAAGGCTTAAATGGCTTTTTTGATCTAAGTTTGAGGATTGCGCTCAAATCAAATGTCCTAGAACCAAATTTCCACATGTAACTACTAGATTGTGATAAAATACACTAATGGGTGAAGTTTTGTTGACTTCTGCGCAGCGGTTTGGGAGTTAACATCAAAATTACATTTCTCGGCCATATCGCATAGATCTCACTGTGAAAAGGCTTAAATGACTTTTTTAATTAAGTTTGATGATTGCGCTCAAACAAAATTTCCTAGAACAAAATTTTCAAATGTAACTACTAGATTGTGATACAATACACTATTGGGTGAAGTTTGGTTGACTTCTGCGCAGCGGTTTGGGAGTTAACATCAAAATTACATTTCTCGGCCATATCGCATAGATCTCACTGTGAAAAGGCTTAAATGGCTTTTTTGACCTAAGTTTGAGGATTGCGCTCAAATCAAATGTCCTATAACCAAATTTCCACATGTAACTACTAGATTGTGATACAATACACTAATGGGTGAAGTTTGGTTGACTTCTGCGCAGCAGTTTGGGAGTTAACATCAAAATTACATTTCTCGGCCATATCGCATAGATCTCACTGTGAAAAGGCTTAAATGACTTTTTTAATTAAGTTTGATGATTGCGTTCAAACAAAATGTCCTAGAACAAAATTTTCAAATGTAACTACTAGATTGTGATACAATACACTATTGGGTGAAGTTTGGTTGACTTCTGCGCAGCGGTTTGGGAGTTAACATCAAAATTACATTTCTCGGCCATATCGCATATATCTCACTGTGAAAAGGCTTAAATGACTTTTTTAATTAAGTTTGATGATTGCGTTCAAACAAAATGTCCTAGAACAAAATTTTCAAATGTAACTACTAGATTGTGATACAATACACTATTGGGTGAAGTTTGGTTGACTTCTGCGCAGCGGTTTGGGAGTTAACATCAAAATTACATTTCTCGGCCATATCGCATAGATCTCACTGTGAAAAGGCTTAAATGGCTTTTTTGACCTAAGGTTAAAGATTGCGCTCAAACCAAATGTCCTAGAACGAAATTTTCAAATGTAACTACTAGATTGTGATACAATACACTAATGGGTGAAGTTTGGTTGACTTCTGCGCAGCGGTTTGGGAGTTAACATCAAAATTACATTTCTCGGCCATATCGCATAGATCTCACTGTGAAAAGGCTTAAATGGCTTTTTTGACCTAAGTTTGAGGATTGCGCTCAAATCAAATGTCCTATAACCAACTTTCCACATGTAACTACTAGATTGTGATACAATACACTAATGGGTGAAGTTTGGTTGACTTCTGCGCAGCGGTTTGGGAGTGAACATCAAAATTACATTTCTCGGCCATATCGCATAGATCTCACTGTGAAAAGGCTTAAATGGCTTTTTTGACCTAAGTTTGAGGATTGCGCTCAAATCAAATGTCCTAGAACCAAATTTCCACATGTAACTACTAGATTGTGATAAAAAACACTAATGGGTGAATTTTGGTTGACTTCTGCGCAGCGGTTTGGGAGTTAACATCAAAATTACATTTCTCGGCCATATCGCATAGATCTCACTGTGAAAAGGCTTAAATGGCTTTTTTGACCTAAGTTTGAGGATTGCGCTCAAATCAAATGTCCTAGAACCAAATTTCCACATGTAACTACTAGATTGTGATAAAATACACTAATGGGTGAAGTTTGGTTGACTTCTGCGCAGCGGTTTGGGAGTTAACATCAAAATTACATTTCTCGGCCATATCGCATAGATCTCACTGTGAAAAGGCTTAAATGACTTTTTTAATTAAGTTTGATGATTGCGCTCAAACAAAATTTCCTAGAACAAAATTTTCAAATGTAACTACTAGATTGTGATACAATACACTATTGGGTGAAGTTTGGTTGACTTCTGCGCAGCGGTTTGGGAGTTAACATCAAAATTACATTTCTCGGCCATATCGCATAGATCTCACTGTGAAAAGGCTTAAATGGCTTTTTTGACCTAAGTTTGAGGATTGCGCTCAAATCAAATGTCCTATAACCAAAATTCCACATGTAACTACTAGATTGTGATACAATACACTAATGGGTGAAGTTTGGTTGACTTCTGCGCAGCGGTTTGGGAGTTAACATCAAAATTACATTTCTCGGCCATATCGCATAGATCTCACTGTGAAAAGGCTTAAATGACTTTTTTAATTAAGTTTGATGATTGCGCTCAAACAAAATTTCCTAGAACAAAATTTTCAAATGTAACTACTAGATTGTGATACAATACACTATTGGGTGAAGTTTGGTTGACTTCTGCGCAGCGGTTTGGGAGTTAACATCAAAATTACATTTCTCGGCCATATCGCATAGATCTCACTGTGAAAAGGCTTAAATGACTTTTTTAATTAAGTTTGATGATTGCGTTCAAACAAAATGTCCTAGAACAAAATTTTCAAATGTAACTACTAGATTGTGATACAATACACTATTGGGTGAAGTTTGGTTGACTTCTGCGCAGCGGTTTGGGAGTTAACATCAAAATTACATTTCTCGGCCATATCGCATAGATCTCACTGTGAAAAGGCTTAAATGGCTTTTTTGACCTAAGGTTAAAGATTGCGCTCAAACCAAATGTCCTAGAACGAAATTTTCAAATGTAACTACTAGATTGTGATACAATACTCTAATGGGTGAAGTTTGGTTGACTTCTGCGCAGCGGTTTGGGAGTTAACATCAAAATTACATTTCTCGGCCATATCGCATAGATCTCACTGTGAAAAGGCTTAAATGGCTTTTTTGACCTAAGTTTGAGGATTGCGCTCAAATCAAATGTCCTATAACCAAATTTCCACATGTAACTACTAGATTGTGATACAATACACTAATGGGTGAAGTTTGGTTGACTTCTGCGCAGCGGTTTGGGAGTGAACATCAAAATTACATTTCTCGGCCATATCGCATAGATCTCACTGTGAAAAGGCTTAAATGGCTTTTTTGATCTAAGTTTGAGGATTGCGCTCAAATCAAATGTCCTAGAACCAAATTTCCACATGTAACTACTAGATTGTGATAAAATACACTAATGGGTGAAGTTTGGTTGACTTCTGCGCAGCGGTTTGGGAGTTAACATCAAAATTACATTTCTCGGCCATATCGCATAGATCTCACTGTGAAAAGGCTTAAATGACTTTTTTAATTAAGTTTGATGATTGCGCTCAAACAAAATTTCCTAGAACAAAATTTTCAAATGTAACTACTAGATTGTGATACAATACACTATTGGGTGAAGTTTGGTTGACTTCTGCGCAGCGGTTTGGGAGTTAACATCAAAATTACATTTCTCGGCCATATCGCATAGATCTCACTGTGAAAAGGCTTAAATGGCTTTTTTGACCTAAGTTTGAGGATTGCGCTCAAATCAAATGTCCTATAACCAAATTTCCACATGTAACTACTAGATTGTGATACAATACACTAATGGGTGAAGTTTGGTTGACTTCTGCGCAGCGGGTTGGGAGTTAACATCAAAATTACATTTCTCGGCCATATCGCATAGATCTCACTGTGAAAAGGCTTAAATGACTTTTTTAATTAAGTTTGATGATTGCGTTCAAACAAAATGTCCTAGAACAAAATTTTCAAATGTAACTACTAGATTGTGATACAATACACTATTGGGTGAAGTTTGGTTGACTTCTGCGCAGCGGTTTGGGAGTGAACATCAAAATTACATTTCTCGGCCATATCGCATATATCTCACTGTGAAAAGGCTTAAATTACTTTTTTAATTAAGTTTGATGATTGCGCTCAAACCAAATGTCCTAGAACGAAATTTTCAAATGTAACTACTAGAATGTGATACAATACACTATTGGGTGAAGTTTGGTTGACTTCTGCGCAGCGGTTTGGGAGTTAACATCAAAATTACATTTCTCGGCCATATCGCATAGATCTCACTGTGAAAAGGCTTAAATGGCTTTTTTGACCTAAGTTTGAGGATTGCGCTCAAATCAAATGTCCTATAACCAAATTTCCACATGTAACTACTAGATTGTGATACAATACACTAATGGGTGAAGTTTGGTTGACTTCTGCGCAGCGGGTTGGGAGTTAACATCAAAATTACATTTCTCGGCCATATCGCATAGATCTCACTGTGAAAAGGCTTAAATGACTTTTTTAATTAAGTTTGATGATTGCGTTCAAACAAAATGTCCTAGAACAAAATTTTCAAATGTAACTACTAGATTGTGATACAATACACTATTGGGTGAAGTTTGGTTGACTTCTGCGCAGCGGTTTGGGAGTTAACATCAAAATTACATTTCTCGGCCATATCGCATATATCTCACTGTGAAAAGGCTTAAATGACTTTTTTAATTAAGTTTGATGATTGCGTTCAAACAAAATGTCCTAGAACAAAATTTTCAAATGTAACTACTAGATTGTGATACAATACACTATTGGGTGAAGTTTGGTTGACTTCTGCGCAGCGGTTTGGGAGTTAACATCAAAATTACATTTCTCGGCCATATCGCATAGATCTCACTGTGAAAAGGCTTAAATGGCTTTTTTGACCTAAGGTTAAAGATTGCGCTCAAACCAAATGTCCTAGAACGAAATTTTCAAATGTAACTACTAGATTGTGATACAATACACTAATGGGTGAAGTTTGGTTGACTTCTGCGCAGCGGTTTGGGAGTTAACATCAAAATTACATTTCTCGGCCATATCGCATAGATCTCACTGTGAAAAGGCTTAAATGGCTTTTTTGACCTAAGTTTGAGGATTGCGCTCAAATCAAATGTCCTATAACCAAATTTCCACATGTAACTACTAGATTGTGATACAATACACTAATGGGTGAAGTTTGGTTGACTTCTGCGCAGCGGTTTGGGAGTGAACATCAAAATTACATTTCTCGGCCATATCGCATAGATCTCACTGTGAAAAGGCTTAAATGGCTTTTTTGACCTAAGTTTGAGGATTGCGTTCAAACAAAATGTCCTAGAACAAAATTTTCAAATGTAACTACTAGATTGTGATACAATACACTATTGGTTGAAGTTTGGTTGACTTCTGCGCAGCGGTTTGGGAGTTAACATCAAAATTACATTTCTCGGCCATATCGCATAGATCTCACTGTGAAAAGGCTTAAATGACTTTTTTAATTAAGTTTGATGATTGCGCTCAAACAAAATTTCCTAGAACAAAATTTTCAAATGTAACTACTAGATTGTGATACAATACACTATTGGGTGAAGTTTGGTTGACTTCTGCGCAGCGGTTTGGGAGTTAACATCAAAATTACATTTCTCGGCCATATCGCATAGATCTCACTGTGAAAAGGCTTAAATGGCTTTTTTGACCTAAGTTTGAGGATTGCGCTCAAATCAAATGTCCTATAACCAAATTTCCACATGTAACTACTAGATTGTGATACAATACACTAATGGGTGAAGTTTGGTTGACTTCTGCGCAGCGGTTTGGGAGTTAACATCAAAATTACATTTCTCGGCCATATCGCATAGATCTCACTGTGAAAAGGCTTAAATGACTTTTTTAATTAAGTTTGATGATTGCGTTCAAACAAAATGTCCTAGAACAAAATTTTCAAATGTAACTACTAGATTGTGATACAATACACTATTGGTTGAAGTTTGGTTGACTTCTGCGCAGCGGTTTGGGAGTTAACATCAAAATTACATTTCTCGGCCATATCGCATAGATCTCACTGTGAAAAGGCTTAAATGGCTTTTTTGACCTAAGTTTGAGGATTGCGCTCAAATCAAATGTCCTAGAACCAAATTTCCACATGTAACTACTAGATTGTGATAAAATACACTAATGGGTGAAGTTTGGTTGACTTCTGCGCAGCGGTTTGGGAGTTAACATCAAAATTACATTTCTCGGCCATATCGCATAGATCTCACTGTGAAAAGGCTTAAATGACTTTTTTAATTAAGTTTGATGATTGCGCTCAAACAAAATTTCCTAGAACAAAATTTTCAAATGTAACTACTAGATTGTGATACAATACACTATTGGGTGAAGTTTGGTTGACTTCTGCGCAGCGGTTTGGGAGTTAACATCAAAATTACATTTCTCGGCCATATCGCATAGATCTCACTGTGAAAAGGCTTAAATGGCTTTTTTGACCTAAGTTTAAAGATTGCGCTCAAACCAAATGTCCTAGAACGAAATTTTCAAATGTAACTACTAGATTGTGATACAATACACTAATGGGTGAAGTTTGGTTGACTTCTGCGCAGCGGTTTGGGAGTTAACATCAAAATTACATTTCTCGGCCATATCGCATAGATCTCACTGTGAAAAGGCTTAAATGGCTTTTTTGACCTAAGTTTGAGGATTGCGCTCAAATCAAATGTCCTATAACCAAATTTCCACATGTAACTACTAGATTGTGATACAATACACTAATGGGTGAAGTTTGGTTGTCTTCTGCGCAGCGGTTTGGGAGTGAACATCAAAATTACATTTCTCGGCCATATCGCATATATCTCACTGTGAAAAGGCTTAAATTACTTTTTTAATTAAGTTTGATGATTGCGCTCAAACCAAATGTCCTAGAACGAAATTTTCAAATGTAACTACTAGAATGTGATACAATACACTATTGGGTGAAGTTTGGTTGACTTCTGCGCAGCGGTTTGGGAGTTAACATCAAAATTACATTTCTCGGCCATATCGCATAGATCTCACTGTGAAAAGGCTTAAATGGCTTTTTTGACCTAAGTTTGAGGATTGCGCTCAAATCAAATGTCCTAGAACCAAATTTCCACATGTAACTACTAGATTGTGATACAATACACTAATGGGTGAAGTTTGGTTTACTTCTGTGCAGCGGTTTGGGAGTTAACATCAAAATTACATTTCTCGGCCATATCGCATAGATCTCACTGTGAAAAGGCTTAAATGGCTTTTTTGACCTAAGTTTAATAATTGCGCTCAAACCAAATGTCCTTGAACGAAATTTTCAAATGTAACTACTAGAATGTGATACAATACACTATTGGGTGAAGTTTGGTTGACTTCTGCGCAGCGGTTTGGGAGTTAACATCAAGATTACATTTCTCGGCCATATCGCATAGATCTCACTGTGAAAAGGCTTAAATGACTTTTTTAATTAAGTTTGATGATTGCGTTCAAACAAAATTTCCTAGAACAAAATTTTCAAATGTAACTACTAGATTGTGATACAATACACTATTGGGTGAAGTTTGGTTGACTTCTGCGCAGCGGTTTGGGAGTTAACATCAAAATTACATTTCTCGGCCATATCGCATAGATCTCACTGTGAAAAGGCTTAAATGGCTTTTTTGACCTAAGTTTGAGGATTGCGCTCAAACCAAATGTCCTAGAACGAAATTTTCAAATGTAACTACTAGAATGTGATACAATACACTATTGGGTGAAGTTTGGTTGACTTCTGCGCAGCGGTTTGGGAGTTAACATCAAAATTACATTTCTCGGCCATATTGCATAGATCTCACTGTGAAAAGGCTTAAATGGCTTTTTTGACCTAAGTTTGAGGATTGCGCTCAAATCAAATGTCCTAGAACCAAATTTCCACATGTAACTACTAGATTGTGATACAATACACTAATGGGTGAAGTTTGGTTGACTTCTGCGCAGCGGTTTGGGAGTTAACATCAAAATTACATTTCTCGGCCATATCGCATAGATCTCACTGTGAAAAGGCTTAAATGACTTTTTTAATTAAGTTTGATGATTGCGTTCAAACAAAATGTCCTAGAACAAAATTTTCAAATGTAACTACTAGATTGTGATACAATACACTATTGGTTGAAGTTTGGTTGACTTCTGCGCAGCGGTTTGGGAATTAACATCAAAATTACATTTCTCGGCCATATCGCATAGATCTCACTGTGAAAAGGCTTAAATGGCTTTTTTGACCTAAGTTTGAGGATTGCGCTCAAATCAAATGTCCTAGAACCAAATTTCCACATGTAACTACTAGATTGTGATAAAATACACTAATGGGTGAAGTTTGGTTGACTTCTGCGCTGCGGTTTGGGAGTTAACATCAAAATTACATTTCTCGGCCATATCGCATAGATCTCACTGTGAAAAGGCTTAAATGACTTTTTTAATTAAGTTTGATGATTGCGCTCAAACAAAATTTCCTAGAACAAAATTTTCAAATGTAACTACTAGATTGTGATACAATACACTATTAGGTGAAGTTTGGTTGACTTCTGCGCAGCGGTTTGGGAGTTAACATCAAAATTACATTTCTCGGCCATATCGCATAGATCTCACTGTGAAAAGGCTTAAATGACTTTTTTAATTAAGTTTGATGATTGCGTTCAAACAAAATGTCCTAGAACAAAATTTTCAAATGTAACTACTAGATTGTGATTCAATACACTAATGGGTGAAGTTTGGTTGACTTCTGCGCAGCGGTTTGGGAGTTAACATCAAAATTACATTTCTCGGCCATATCGCATAGATCTCACTGTGAAAAGGCTTAAATGGCTTTTTTAATTAAGTTTGATGATTGCGCTCAAACCAAATGTCCTAGAACGAAATTTTCAAATGTAACTACTAGAATGTGATACAATACACTATTGGGTGAAGTTTGGTTGACTTCTGCGCAGCGGTTTGGGAGTTAACATCAAAATTACATTTCTCGGCCATATCGCATAGATCTCACTGTGAAAAGGCTTAAATGGCTTTTTTGACCTAAGTTTGAGGATTGCGCTCAAATCAAATGTCCTAGAACCAAATTTCCACATGTAACTACTAGATTGTGATACAATACACTAATGGGTGAAGTTTGGTTTACTTCTGCGCAGCGGTTTGGGAGTTAACATCAAAATTACATTTCTCGGCCATATCGCATAGATCTCACTGTGAAAAGGCTTAAATGGCTTTTTTGACCTAAGTTTAATAATTGCGCTCAAACCAAATGTCCTTGAACGAAATTTTCAAATGTAACTACTAGAATGTGATACAATACACTATTGGGTGAAGTTTGGTTGACTTCTGCGCAGCGGTTTGGGAGTTAACATCAAGATTACATTTCTCGGCCATATCGCATAGATCTCACTGTGAAAAGGCTTAAATGACTTTTTTAATTAAGTTTGATGATTGCGTTCAAACAAAATTTCCTAGAACAAAATTTTCAAATGTAACTACTAGATTGTGATACAATACACTATTGGGTGAAGTTTGGTTGACTTCTGCGCAGCGGTTTGGGAGTTAACATCAAAATTACATTTCTCGGCCATATCGCATAGATCTCACTGTGAAAAGGCTTAAATGGCTTTTTTGACCTAAGTTTGAGGATTGCGCTCAAACCAAATGTCCTAGAACGAAATTTTCAAATGTAACTACTAGAATGTGATACAATACACTATTGGGTGAAGTTTGGTTGACTTCTGCGCAGCGGTTTGGGAGTTAACATCAAAATTACATTTCTCGGCCATATCGCATAGATCTCACTGTGAAAAGGCTTAAATGGCTTTTTTGACCTAAGTTTGAGGATTGCGCTCAAATCAAATGTCCTAGAACCAAATTTCCACATGTAACTACTAGATTGTGATAAAATACACTAATGGGTGAAGTTTGGTTGACTTCTGCGCAGCGGTTTGGGAGTTAACATCAAAATTACATTTCTCGGCCATATCGCATAGATCTCACTGTGAAAAGGCTTAAATGACTTTTTTAATTAAGTTTGATGATTGCGCTCAAACAAAATTTCCTAGAACAAAATTTTCAAATGTAACTACTAGATTGTGATACAATACACTATTGGGTGAAGTTTGGTTGACTTCTGCGCAGCGGTTTGGGAGTGAACATCAAAATTACATTTCTCGGCCATATCGCATAGATCTCACTGTGAAAAGGCTTAAATGGCTTTTTTGACCTAAGTTTGAGGATTGCGCTCAAATCAAATGTCCTAGAACCAAATTTCCACATGTAACTACTAGATTGTGATAAAATACACTAATGGGTGAAGTTTGGTTGACTTCTGCGCAGCGGTTTGGGAGTTAACATCAAAATTACATTTCTCGGCCATATCGCATAGATCTCACTGTGAAAAGGCTTAAATGACTTTTTTAATTAAGTTTGATGATTGCGCTCAAACAAAATTTCCTAGAACAAAATTTTCAAATGTAACTACTAGATTGTGATACAATACACTATTGGGTGAAGTTTGGTTGACTTCTGCGCAGCGGTTTGGGAGTTAACATCAAAATTACATTTCTCGGCCATATCGCATAGATCTCACTGTGAAAAGGCTTAAATGGCTTTTTTGACCTAAGTTTGAGGATTGCGCTCAAATCAAATGTCCTATAACCAAATTTCCACATGTAACTACTAGATTGTGATACAATACACTAATGGGTGAAGTTTGGTTGACTTCTGCGCAGCGGTTTGGGAGTTAACATCAAAATTACATTTCTCGGCCATATCGCATAGATCTCACTGTGAAAAGGCTTAAATGACTTTTTTAATTAAGTTTGATGATTGCGTTCAAACAAAATGTCCTAGAACAAAATTTTTAAATGTAACTACTAGATTGTGATACAATACACTATTGGGTGAAGTTTGGTTGACTTCTGCGCAGCGGTTTGGGAGTTAACATCAAAATTACATTTCTCGGCCATATCGCATAGATCTCACTGTGAAAAGGCTTAAATGGCTTTTTTGACCTAAGTTTGAGGATTGCGCTCAAATCAAATGTCCTAGAACCAAATTTCCACATGTAACTACTAGATTGTGATAAAATACACTAATGGGTGAAGTTTGGTTGACTTCTGCGAAGCGGTTTGGGAGTTAACATCAAAATTACATTTCTCGGCCATATCGCATAGATCTCACTGTGAAAAGGCTTAAATGACTTTTTTAATTAAGTTTGATGATTGCGCTCAAACAAAATTTCCTAGAACAAAATTTTCAAATGTAACTACTAGATTGTGATACAATACACTATTGGGTGAAGTTTGGTTGACTTCTGCGCAGAGGTTTGGGAGTTAACATCAAAATTACATTTCTCGGCCATATCGCATAGATCTCACTGTGAAAAGGCTTAAATGACTTTTTTAATTAAGTTTGATGATTGCGTTCAAACAAAATGTCCTAGAACAAAATTTTCAAATGTAACTACTAGATTGTGATACAATACACTATTGGGTGAAGTTTGGTTGACTTCTGCGCAGCGGTTTGGGAGTTAACATCAAAATTACATTTCTCGGCCATATCGCATAGATCTCACTGTGAAAAGGCTTAAATGGCTTTTTTGACCTAAGTTTGAGGATTGCGCTCAAACAAAATGTCCTAGAACAAAATTTTCAAATGTAACTACTAGATTGTGATACAATACACTATTGGGTGAAGTTTGGTTGACTTCTGCGCAGCGGTTTGGGAGTTAACATCAAAATTACATTTCTCGGCCATATCGCATAGATCTCACTGTGAAAAGGCTTAAATGACTTTTTTAATTAAGTTTGATGATTGCGTTCAAACAAAATTTCCTAGAACAAAATTTTCAAATGTAACTACTAGATTGTGATACAATACACTATTGGGTGAAGTTTGGTTGACTTCTGCGCAGCGGTTTGGGAGTTAACATCAAAATTACATTTCTCGGCCATATCGCATAGATCTCACTGTGAAAAGGCTTAAATGGCTTTTTTGACCTAAGTTTGAGGATTGCGCTCAAACCAAATGTCCTAGAACGAAATTTTCAAATGTAACTACTAGAATGTGATACAATACACTATTGGGTGAAGTTTGGTTGACTTCTGCGCAGCGGTTTGGGAGTTAACATCAAAATTACATTTCTCGGCCATATCGCATAGATCTCACTGTGAAAAGGCTTAAATGGCTTTTTTGACCTAAGTTTGAGGATTGCGCTCAAATCAAATGTCCTAGAACCAAATTTCCACATGTAACTACTAGATTGTGATAAAATACACTAATGGGTGAAGTTTGGTTGACTTCTGCGCAGCGGTTTGGGAGTTAACATCAAAATTACATTTCTCGGCCATATCGCATAGATCTCACTGTGAAAAGGCTTAAATGACTTTTTTAATTAAGTTTGATGATTGCGCTCAAACAAAATTTCCTAGAACAAAATTTTCAAATGTAACTACTAGATTGTGATACAATACACTATTGGGTGAAGTTTGGTTGACTTCTGCGCAGCGGTTTGGGAGTTAACATCAAAATTACATTTCTCGGCCATATCGCATAGATCTCACTGTGAAAAGGCTTAAATGGCTTTTTTGACCTAAGTTTGAGGATTGCGCTCAAATCAAATGTCCTATAACCAAATTTCCACATGTAACTACTAGATTGTGATACAATACACTAATGGGTGAAGTTTGGTTGACTTCTGCGCAGCGGTTTGGGAGTTAACATCAAAATTACATTTCTCGGCCATATCGCATAGATCTCACTGTGAAAAGGCTTAAATGACTTTTTTAATTAAGTTTGATGATTGCGCTCAAACAAAATTTCCTAGAACAAAATTTTCAAATGTAACTACTAGATTGTGATACAATACACTATTGGGTGAAGTTTGGTTGACTTCTGCGCAGCGGTTTGGGAGTTAACATCAAAATTACATTTCTCGGCCATATCGCATAGATCTCACTGTGAAAAGGCTTAAATGACTTTTTTAATTAAGTTTGATGATTGCGTTCAAACAAAATGTCCTAGAACAAAATTTTCAAATGTAACTACTAGATTGTGATACAATACACTATTGGGTGAAGTTTGGTTGACTTCTGCGCAGCGGTTTGGGAGTTAACATCAAAATTACATTTCTCGGCCATATCGCATAGATCTCACTGTGAAAAGGCTTAAATGGCTTTTTTGACCTAAGGTTAAAGATTGCGCTCAAACCAAATGTCCTAGAACGAAATTTTCAAATGTAACTACTAGATTGTGATACAATACTCTAATGGGTGAAGTTTGGTTGACTTCTGCGCAGCGGTTTGGGAGTTAACATCAAAATTACATTTCTCGGCCATATCGCATAGATCTCACTGTGAAAAGGCTTAAATGGCTTTTTTGACCTAAGTTTGAGGATTGCGCTCAAATCAAATGTCCTATAACCAAATTTCCACATGTAACTACTAGATTGTGATACAATACACTAATGGGTGAAGTTTGGTTGACTTCTGCGCAGCGGTTTGGGAGTGAACATCAAAATTACATTTCTCGGCCATATCGCATAGATCTCACTGTGAAAAGGCTTAGATGGCTTTTTTGATCTAAGTTTGAGGATTGCGCTCAAATCAAATGTCCTAGAACCAAATTTCCACATGTAACTACTAGATTGTGATAAAATACACTAATGGGTGAAGTTTGGTTGACTTCTGCGCAGCGGTTTGGGAGTTAACATCAAAATTACATTTCTCGGCCATATCGCATAGATCTCAATGTGAAAAGGCTTAAATGACTTTTTTAATTAAGTTTGATGATTGCGCTCAAACAAAATTTCCTAGAACAAAATTTTCAAATGTAACTACTAGATTGTGATACAATACACTATTGGGTGAAGTTTGGTTGACTTCTGCGCAGCGGTTTGGGAGTTAACATCAAAATTACATTTCTCGGCCATATCGCATAGATCTCACTGTGAAAAGGCTTAAATGGCTTTTTTGACCTAAGTTTGAGGATTGCGCTCAAATCAAATGTCCTATAACCAAATTTCCACATGTAACTACTAGATTGTGATACAATACACTAATGGGTGAAGTTTGGTTGACTTCTGCGCAGCGGGTTGGGAGTTAACATCAAAATTACATTTCTCGGCCATATCGCATAGATCTCACTGTGAAAAGGCTTAAATGACTTTTTTAATTAAGTTTGATGATTGCGTTCAAACAAAATGTCCTAGAACAAAATTTTCAAATGTAACTACTAGATTGTGATACAATACACTATTGGGTGAAGTTTGGTTGACTTCTGCGCAGCGGTTTGGGAGTTAACATCAAAATTACATTTCTCGGCCATATCGCATATATCTCACTGTGAAAAGGCTTAAATGACTTTTTTAATTAAGTTTGATGATTGCGTTCAAACAAAATGTCCTAGAACAAAATTTTCAAATGTAACTACTAGATTGTGATACAATACACTATTGGGTGAAGTTTGGTTGACTTCTGCGCAGCGGTTTGGGAGTTAACATCAAAATTACATTTCTCGGCCATATCGCATAGATCTCACTGTGAAAAGGCTTAAATGGCTTTTTTGACCTAAGGTTAAAGATTGCGCTCAAACCAAATGTCCTAGAACGAAATTTTCAAATGTAACTACTAGATTGTGATACAATACACTAATGGGTGAAGTTTGGTTGACTTCTGCGCAGCGGTTTGGGAGTTAACATCAAAATTACATTTCTCGGCCATATCGCATAGATCTCACTGTGAAAAGGCTTAAATGGCTTTTTTGACCTAAGTTTGAGGATTGCGCTCAAATCAAATGTCCTATAACCAAATTTCCACATGTAACTACTAGATAGTGATACAATACACTAATGGGTGAAGTTTGGTTGACTTCTGCGCAGCGGTTTGGGAGTGAACATCAAAATTACATTTCTCGGCCATATCGCATAGATCTCACTGTGAAAAGGCTTAAATGGCTTTTTTGACCTAAGTTTGAGGATTGCGCTCAAATCAAATGTCCTAGAACCAAATTTCCACATGTAACTACTAGATTGTGATAAAATACACTAATGGGTGAATTTTGGTTGACTTCTGCGCAGCGGTTTGGGAGTTAACATCAAAATTACATTTCTCGGCCATATCGCATAGATCTCACTGTGAAAAGGCTTAAATGACTTTTTTAATTAAGTTTGATGATTGCGTTCAAACAAAATGTCCTAGAACAAAATTTTCAAATGTAACTACTAGATTGTGATACAATACACTATTGGTTGAAGTTTGGTTGACTTCTGCGCAGCGGTTTGGGAGTTAACATCAAAATTACATTTCTCGGCCATATCGCATAGATCTCACTGTGAAAAGGCTTAAATGGCTTTTTTGACCTAAGTTTGAGGATTGCGCTCAAATCAAATGTCCTAGAACCAAATTTCCACATGTAACTACTAGATTGTGATAAAATACACTAATGGGTGAAGTTTGGTTGACTTCTGCGCAGCGGTTTGGGAGTTAACATCAAAATTACATTTCTCGGCCATATCGCATAGATCTCACTGTGAAAAGGCTTAAATGACTTTTTTAATTAAGTTTGATGATTGCGCTCAAACAAAATTTCCTAGAACAAAATTTTCAAATGTAACTACTAGATTGTGATACAATACACTATTGGGTGAAGTTTGGTTGACTTCAGCGCAGCGGTTTGGGAGTTAACATCAAAATTACATTTCTCGGCCATATCGCATAGATCTCACTGTGAAAAGGCTTAAATGGCTTTTTTGACCTAAGTTTAAAGATTGCGCTCAAACCAAATGTCCTAGAACGAAATTTTCAAATGTAACTACTAGATTGTGATACAATACACTAATGGGTGAAGTTTGGTTGACTTCTGCGCAGCGGTTTGGGAGTTAACATCAAAATTACATTTCTCGGCCATATCGCATAGATCTCACTGTGAAAAGGCTTAAATGGCTTTTTTGACCTAAGTTTGAGGATTGCGCTCAAATCAAATGTCCTATAACCAAATTTTCACATGTAACTACTAGATTGTGATACAATACACTAATGGGTGAAGTTTGGTTGTCTTCTGCGCAGCGGTTTGGGAGTGAACATCAAAATTACATTTCTCGGCCATATCGCATATATCTCACTGTGAAAAGGCTTAAATTACTTTTTTAATTAAGTTTGATGATTGCGCTCAAACCAAATGTCCTAGAACGAAATTTTCAAATGTAACTACTAGAATGTGATACAATACACTATTGGGTGAAGTTTGGTTGACTTCTGCGCAGCGGTTTGGGAGTTAACATCAAAATTACATTTCTCGGCCATATCGCATAGATCTCACTGTGAAAAGGCTTAAATGGCTTTTTTGACCTAAGTTTGAGGATTGCGCTCAAATCAAATGTCCTAGAACCAAATTTCCACATGTAACTACTAGATTGTGATACAATACACTAATGGGTGAAGTTTGGTTTACTTCTGCGCAGCGGTTTGGGAGTTAACATCAAAATTACATTTCTCGGCCATATCGCATAGATCTCACTGTGAAAAGGCTTAAATGGCTTTTTTGACCTAAGTTTAATAATTGCGCTCAAACCAAATGTCCTTGAACGAAATTTTCAAATGTAACTACTAGAATGTGATACAATACACTATTGGGTGAAGTTTGGTTGACTTCTGCGCAGCGGTTTGGGAGTTAACATCAAGATTACATTTCTCGGCCATATCGCATAGATCTCACTGTGAAAAGGCTTAAATGACTTTTTTAATTAAGTTTGATGATTGCGTTCAAACAAAATTTCCTAGAACAAAATTTTCAAATGTAACTACTAGATTGTGATACAATACACTATTGGGTGAAGTTTGGTTGACTTCTGCGCAGCGGTTTGGGAGTTAACATCAAAATTACATTTCTCGGCCATATCGCATAGATCTCACTGTGAAAAGGCTTAAATGGCTTTTTTGACCTAAGTTTGAGGATTGCGCTCAAACCAAATGTCCTAGAACGAAATTTTCAAATGTAACTACTAGAATGTGATACAATACACTATTGGGTGAAGTTTGGTTGACTTCTGCGCAGCGGTTTGGGAGTTAACATCAAAATTACATTTCTCGGCCATATTGCATAGATCTCACTGTGAAAAGGCTTAAATGGCTTTTTTGACCTAAGTTTGAGGATTGCGCTCAAATCAAATGTCCTAGAACCAAATTTCCACATGTAACTACTAGATTGTGATACAATACACTAATGGGTGAAGTTTGGTTGACTTCTGCGCAGCGGTTTGGGAGTTAACATCAAAATTACATTTCTCGGCCATATCGCATAGATCTCACTGTGAAAAGGCTTAAATGACTTTTTTAATTAAGTTTGATGATTGCGTTCAAACAAAATGTCCTAGAACAAAATTTTCAAATGTAACTACTAGATTGTGATACAATACACTATTGGGTGAAGTTTGGTTGACTTCTGCGCAGCGGTTTGGGAGTTAACATCAAAATTACATTTCTCGGCCATATCGCATAGATCTCACTGTGAAAAGGCTTAAATGGCTTTTTTGACCTAAGTTTAAAGATTGCGCTCAAACCAAATGTCCTAGAACGAAATTTTCAAATGTAACTACTAGATTGTGATACAATACACTAATGGGTGAAGTTTGGTTGACTTCTGCGCAGCGGTTTGGGAGTTAACATCAAAATTACATTTCTCGGCCATATCGCATAGATCTCACTGTGAAAAGGCTTAAATGGCTTTTTTAATTAAGTTTGATGATTGCGCTCAAACCAAATGTCCTAGAACGAAATTTTCAAATGTAACTACTAGAATGTGATACAATACACTATTGGGTGAAATTTGGTTGACTTCTGCGCAGCGGTTTGGGAGTTAACATCAAAATTACATTTCTCGGCCATATCGCATAGATCTCACTGTGAAAAGGCTTAAATGGCTTTTTTGACCTAAGTTTGAGGATTGCGCTCAAATCAAATGTCCTAGAACCAAATTTCCACATGTAACTACTAGATTGTGATACAATACACTAATGGGTGAAGTTTGGTTTACTTCTGCGCAGCGGTTTGGGAGTTAACATCAAAATTACATTTCTCGGCCATATCGCATAGATCTCACTGTGAAAAGGCTTAAATGGCTTTTTTGACCTAAGTTTAATAATTGCGCTCAAACCAAATGTCCTTGAACGAAATTTTCAAATGTAACTACTAGAATGTGATACAATACACTATTGGGTGAAGTTTGGTTGACTTCTGCGCAGCGGTTTGGGAGTTAACATCAAGATTACATTTCTCGGCCATATCGCATAGATCTCACTGTGAAAAGGCTTAAATGACTTTTTTAATTAAGTTTGATGATTGCGTTCAAACAAAATTTCCTAGAACAAAATTTTCAAATGTAACTACTAGATTGTGATACAATACACTATTGGGTGAAGTTTGGTTGACTTCTGCGCAGCGGTTTGGGAGTTAACATCAAAATTACATTTCTCGGCCATATCGCATAGATCTCCCTGTGAAAAGGCTTAAATGGCTTTTTTGACCTAAGTTTGAGGATTGCGCTCAAACCAAATGTCCTAGAACGAAATTTTCAAATGTAACTACTAGAATGTGATACAATACACTATTGGGTGAAGTTTGGTTGACTTCTGCGCAGCGGTTTGGGAGTTAACATCAAAATTACATTTCTCGGCCATATCGCATAGATCTCACTGTGAAAAGGCTTAAATGACTTTTTTAATTAAGTTTGATGATTGCGTTCAAACAAAATGTCCTAGAACAAACTTTTCAAATGTAACTACTAGATTGTGATACAATACACTATTGGGTGAAGTTTGGTTGACTTCTGCGCAGCGGTTTGGGAGTTAACATCAAAATTACATTTCTCGGCCATATCGCATAGATCTCACTGTGAAAAGGCTTAAATGGCTTTTTTGACCTAAGTTTGAGGATTGCGCTCAAACCAAATGTCCTAGAACGAAATTTTCAAATGTAACTACTAGAATGTGATACAATACACTATTGGGTGAAGTTTGGTTGACTTCTGCGCAGCGGTTTGGGAGTTAACATCAAAATTACATTTCTCGGCCATATCGCATAGATCTCACTGTGAAAAGGCTTAAATGGCTTTTTTGACCTAAGTTTGAGGATTGCGCTCAAATCAAATGTCCTAGAACCAAATTTCCACATGTAACTACTAGATTGTGATAAAATACACTAATGGGTGAAGTTTGGTTGACTTCTGCGCAGCGGTTTGGGAGTTAACATCAAAATTACATTTCTCGGCCATATCGCATAGATCTCACTGTGAAAAGGCTTAAATGACTTTTTTAATTAAGTTTGATGATTGCGCTCAAACAAAATTTCCTAGAACAAAATTTTCAAATGTAACTACTAGATTGTGATACAATACACTATTGGGTGAAGTTTGGTTGACTTCTGCGCAGCGGTTTGGGAGTTAACATCAAAATTACATTTCTCGGCCATATCGCATAGATCTCACTGTGAAAAGGCTTAAATGGCTTTTTTGACCTAAGTTTGAGGATTGCGCTCAAATCAAATGTCCTATAACCAAATTTCCACATGTAACTACTAGATTGTGATACAATACACTAATGGGTGAAGTTTGGTTGACTTCTGCGCAGCGGTTTGGGAGTTAACATCAAAATTACATTTCTCGGCCATATCGCATAGATCTCACTGTGAAAAGGCTTAAATGACTTTTTTAATTAAGTTTGATGATTGCGCTCAAACAAAATTTCCTAGAACAAAATTTTCAAATGTAACTACTAGATTGTGATACAATACACTATTGGGTGAAGTTTGGTTGACTTCTGCGCAGCGGTTTGGGAGTTAACATCAAAATTACATTTCTCGGCCATATCGCATAGATCTCACTGTGAAAAGGCTTAAATGACTTTTTTAATTAAGTTTGATGATTGCGTTCAAACAAAATGTCCTAGAACAAAATTTTCAAATGTAACTACTAGATTGTGATACAATACACTATTGGGTGAAGTTTGGTTGACTTCTGCGCAGCGGTTTGGGAGTTAACATCAAAATTACATTTCTCGGCCATATTGCATAGATCTCACTGTGAAAAGGCTTAAATGGCTTTTTTGACCTAAGGTTAAAGATTGCGCTCAAACCAAATGTCCTAGAACGAAATTTTCAAATGTAACTACTAGATTGTGATACAATACTCTAATGGGTGAAGTTTGGTTGACTTCTGCGCAGCGGTTTGGGAGTTAACATCAAAATTACATTTCTCGGCCATATCGCATAGATCTCACTGTGAAAAGGCTTAAATGGCTTTTTTGACCTAAGTTTGAGGATTGCGCTCAAATCAAATGTCCTATAACCAAATTTCCACATGTAACTACTAGATTGTGATACAATACACTAATGGGTGAAGTTTGGTTGACTTCTGCGCAGCGGTTTGGGAGTGAACATCAAAATTACATTTCTCGGCCATATCGCATAGATCTCACTGTGAAAAGGCTTAAATGGCTTTTTTGATCTAAGTTTGAGGATTGCGCTCAAATCAAATGTCCTAGAACCAAATTTCCACATGTAACTACTAGATTGTGATAAAATACACTAATGGGTGAAGTTTGGTTGACTTCTGCGCAGCGGTTTGGGAGTTAACATCAAAATTACATTTCTCGGCCATATCGCATAGATCTCACTGTGAAAAGGCTTAAATGACTTTTTTAATTAAGTTTGATGATTGCGCTCAAACAAAATTTCCTAGAACAAAATTTTCAAATGTAACTACTAGATTGTGATACAATACACTATTGGGTGAAGTTTGGTTGACTTCTGCGCAGCGGTTTGGGAGTTAACATCAAAATTACATTTCTCGGCCATATCGCATAGATCTCACTGTGAAAAGGCTTAAATGGCTTTTTTGACCTAAGTTTGAGGATTGCGCTCAAATCAAATGTCCTATAACCAAATTTCCACATGTAACTACTAGATTGTGATACAATACACTAATGGGTGAAGTTTGGTTGACTTCTGCGCAGCGGGTTGGGAGTTAACATCAAAATTACATTTCTCGGCCATATCGCATAGATCTCACTGTGAAAAGGCTTAAATGACTTTTTTAATTAAGTTTGATGATTGCGTTCAAACAAAATGTCCTAGAACAAAATTTTCAAATGTAACTACTAGATTGTGATACAATACACTATTGGGTGAAGTTTGGTTGACTTCTGCGCAGCGGTTTGGGAGTTAACATCAAAATTACATTTCTCGGCCATATCGCATATATCTCACTGTGAAAAGGCTTAAATGACTTTTTTAATTAAGTTTGATGATTGCGTTCAAACAAAATGTCCTAGAACAAAATTTTCAAATGTAACTACTAGATTGTGATACAATACACTATTGGGTGAAGTTTGGTTGACTTCTGCGCAGCGGTTTGGGAGTTAACATCAAAATTACATTTCTCGGCCATATCGCATAGATCTCACTGTGAAAAGGCTTAAATGGCTTTTTTGACCTAAGGTTAAAGATTGCGCTCAAACCAAATGTCCTAGAACGAAATTTTCAAATGTAACTACTAGATTGTGATACAATACACTAATGGGTGAAGTTTGGTTGACTTCTGCGCAGCGGTTTGGGAGTTAACATCAAAATTACATTTCTCGGCCATATCGCATAGATCTCACTGTGAAAAGGCTTAAATGGCTTTTTTGACCTAAGTTTGAGGATTGCGCTCAAATCAAATGTCCTATAACCAAATTTCCACATGTAACTACTAGATTGTGATACAATACACTAATGGGTGAAGTTTGGTTGACTTCTGCGCAGCGGTTTGGGAGTGAACATCAAAATTACATTTCTCGGCCATATCGCATAGATCTCACTGTGAAAAGGCTTAAATGGCTTTTTTGACCTAAGTTTGAGGATTGCGCTCAAATCAAATGTCCTAGAACCAAATTTCCACATGTAACTACTAGATTGTGATAAAATACACTAATGGGTGAATTTTGGTTGACTTCTGCGCAGCGGTTTGGGAGTTAACATCAAAATTACATTTCTCGGCCATATCGCATAGATCTCACTGTGAAAAGGCTTAAATGACTTTTTTAATTAAGTTTGATGATTGCGCTCAAACAAAATTTCCTAGAACAAAATTTTCAAATGTAACTACTAGATTGTGATACAATACACTATTGGGTGAAGTTTGGTTGACTTCTGCGCAGCGGTTTGGGAGTTAACATCAAAATTACATTTCTCGGCCATATCGCATAGATCTCACTGTGAAAAGGCTTAAATGGCTTTTTTGACCTAAGTTTGAGGATTGCGCTCAAATCAAATGTCCTATAACCAAATTTCCACATGTAACTACTAGATTGTGATACAATACACTAATGGGTGAAGTTTGGTTGACTTCTGCGCAGCGGTTTGGGAGTTAACATCAAAATTACATTTCTCGGCCATATCGCATAGATCTCACTGTGAAAAGGCTTAAATGACTTTTTTAATTAAGTTTGATGATTGCGTTCAAACAAAATGTCCTAGAACAAAATTTTCAAATGTAACTACTAGATTGTGATACAATACACTATTGGTTGAAGTTTGGTTGACTTCTGCGCAGCGGTTTGGGAGTTAACATCAAAATTACATTTCTCGGCCATATCGCATAGATCTCACTGTGAAAAGGCTTAAATGGCTTTTTTGACCTAAGTTTGAGGATTGCGCTCAAATCAAATGTCCTAGAACCAAATTTCCACATGTAACTATTAGATTGTGATAAAATACACTAATGGGTGAAGTTTGGTTGACTTCTGCGCAGCGGTTTGGGAGTTAACATCAAAATTACATTTCTCGGCCATATCGCATAGATCTCACTGTGAAAAGGCTTAAATGACTTTTTTAATTAAGTTTGATGATTGCGCTCAAACAAAATTTCCTAGAACAAAATTTTCAAATGTAACTACTAGATTGTGATACAATACACTATTGGGTGAAGTTTGGTTGACTTCTGCGCAGCGGTTTGGGAGTTAACATCAAAATTACATTTCTCGGCCATATCGCATAGATCTCACTGTGAAAAGGCTTAAATGGCTTTTTTGACCTAAGTTTAAAGATTGCGCTCAAACCAAATGTCCTAGAACGAAATTTTCAAATGTAACTACTAGATTGTGATACAATACACTAATGGGTGAAGTTTGGTTGACTTCTGCGCAGCGGTTTGGGAGTTAACATCAAAATTACATTTCTCGGCCATATCGCATAGATCTCACTGTGAAAAGGCTTAAATGGCTTTTTTGACCTAAGTTTGAGGAATGCGCTCAAATCAAATGTCCTATAACCAAATTTCCACATGTAACTACTAGATTGTGATACAATACACTAATGGGTGAAGTTTGGTTGTCTTCTGCGCAGCGGTTTGGGAGTGAACATCAAAATTACATTTCTCGGCCATATCGCATATATCTCACTGTGAAAAGGCTTAAATGGCTTTTTTGACCTAAGTTTGAGGATTGCGCTCAAATCAAATGTCCTAGAACCAAATTTCCACATGTAACTACTAGATTGTGATACAATACACTAATGGGTGAAGTTTGGTTGACTTCTGCGCAGCGGTTTGGGAGTTAACATCAAAATTACATTTCTCGGCCATATCGCATAGATCTCACTGTGAAAAGGCTTAAATGACTTTTTTAATTAAGTTTGATGATTGCGTTCAAACAAAATGTCCTAGAACAAAATTTTCAAATGTAACTACTAGATTGTGATACAATACACTATTGGTTGAAGTTTGGTTGACTTCTGCGCAGCGGTTTGGGAATTAACATCAAAATTACATTTCTCGGCCATATCGCATAGATCTCACTGTGAAAAGGCTTAAATGGCTTTTTTGACCTAAGTTTGAGGATTGCGCTCAAATCAAATGTCCTAGAACCAAATTTCCACATGTAACTACTAGATTGTGATAAAATACACTAATGGGTGAAGTTTGGTTGACTTCTGCGCTGCGGTTTGGGAGTTAACATCAAAATTACATTTCTCGGCCATATCGCATAGATCTCACTGTGAAAAGGCTTAAATGACTTTTTTAATTAAGTTTGATGATTGCGCTCAAACAAAATTTCCTAGAACAAAATTTTCAAATGTAACTACTAGATTGTGATACAATACACTATTAGGTGAAGTTTGGTTGACTTCTGCGCAGCGGTTTGGGAGTTAACATCAAAATTACATTTCTCGGCCATATCGCATAGATCTCACTGTGAAAAGGCTTAAATGACTTTTTTAATTAAGTTTGATGATTGCGTTCAAACAAAATGTCCTAGAACAAAATTTTCAAATGTAACTACTAGATTGTGATACAATACACTATTGGGTGAAGTTTGGTTGACTTCTGCGCAGCGGTTTGGGAGTTAACATCAAAATTACATTTCTCGGCCATATCGCATAGATCTCACTGTGAAAAGGCTTAAATGGCTTTTTTGACCTAAGTTTAAAGATTGCGCTCAAACCAAATGTCCTAGAACGAAATTTTCAAATGTAACTACTAGATTGTGATACAATACACTAATGGGTGAAGTTTGGTTGACTTCTGCGCAGCGGTTTGGGAGTTAACATCAAAATTACATTTCTCGGCCATATCGCATAGATCTCACTGTGAAAAGGCTTAAATGGCTTTTTTAATTAAGTTTGATGATTGCGCTCAAACCAAATGTCCTAGAACGAAATTTTCAAATGTAACTACTAGAATGTGATACAATACACTATTGGGTGAAGTTTGGTTGACTTCTGCGCAGCGGTTTGGGAGTTAACATCAAAATTACATTTCTCGGCCATATCGCATAGATCTCACTGTGAAAAGGCTTAAATGGCTTTTTTGACCTAAGTTTGAGGATTGCGCTCAAATCAAATGTCCTAGAACCAAATTTCCACATGTAACTACTAGATTGTGATACAATACACTAATGGGTGAAGTTTGGTTTACTTCTGCGCAGCGGTTTGGGAGTTAACATCAAAATTACATTTCTCGGCCATATCGCATAGATCTCACTGTGAAAAGGCTTAAATGGCTTTTTTGACCTAAGTTTAATAATTGCGCTCAAACCAAATGTCCTTGAACGAAATTTTCAAATGTAACTACTAGAATGTGATACAATACACTATTGGGTGAAGTTTGGTTGACTTCTGCGCAGCGGTTTGGGAGTTAACATCAAGATTACATTTCTCGGCCATATCGCATAGATCTCACTGTGAAAAGGCTTAAATGACTTTTTTAATTAAGTTTGATGATTGCGTTCAAACAAAATTTCCTAGAACAAAATTTTCAAATGTAACTACTAGATTGTGATACAATACACTATTGGGTGAAGTTTGGTTGACTTCTGCGCAGCGGTTTGGGAGTTAACATCAAAATTACATTTCTCGGCCATATCGCATAGATCTCACTGTGAAAAGGCTTAAATGGCTTTTTTGACCTAAGTTTGAGGATTGCGCTCAAACCAAATGTCCTAGAACGAAATTTTCAAATGTAACTACTAGAATGTGATACAATACACTATTGGGTGAAGTTTGGTTGACTTCTGCGCAGCGGTTTGGGAGTTAACATCAAAATTACATTTCTCGGCCATATCGCATAGATCTCACTGTGAAAAGGCTTAAATGGCTTTTTTGACCTAAGTTTGAGGATTGCGCTCAAATCAAATGTCCTAGAACCAAATTTCCACATGTAACTACTAGATTGTGATAAAATACACTAATGGGTGAAGTTTGGTTGACTTCTGCGCAGCGGTTTGGGAGTTAACATCAAAATTACATTTCTCGGCCATATCGCATAGATCTCACTGTGAAAAGGCTTAAATGACTTTTTTAATTAAGTTTGATGATTGCGCTCAAACAAAATTTCCTAGAACAAAATTTTCAAATGTAACTACTAGATTGTGATACAATACACTATTGGGTGAAGTTTGGTTGACTTCTGCGCAGCGGTTTGGGAGTGAACATCAAAATTACATTTCTCGGCCATATCGCATAGATCTCACTGTGAAAAGGCTTAAATGGCTTTTTTGACCTAAGTTTGAGGATTGCGCTCAAATCAAATGTCCTAGAACCAAATTTCCACATGTAACTACTAGATTGTGATAAAATACACTAATGGGTGAAGTTTGGTTGACTTCTGCGCAGCGGTTTGGGAGTTAACATCAAAATTACATTTCTCGGCCATATCGCATAGATCTCACTGTGAAAAGGCTTAAATGGCTTTTTTGACCTAAGTTTAAAGATTGCGCTCAAACCAAATGTCCTAGAACGAAATTTTCAAATGTAACTACTAGATTGTGATACAATACACTAATGGGTGAAGTTTGGTTGACTTCTGCGCAGCGGTTTGGGAGTTAACATCAAAATTACATTTCTCGGCCATATCGCATAGATCTCACTGTGAAAAGGCTTAAATGGCTTTTTTAATTAAGTTTGATGATTGCGCTCAAACCAAATGTCCTAGAACGAAATTTTCAAATGTAACTACTAGAATGTGATACAATACACTATTGGGTGAAGTTTGGTTGACTTCTGCGCAGCGGTTTGGGAGTTAACATCAAAATTACATTTCTCGGCCATATCGCATAGATCTCACTGTGAAAAGGCTTAAATGGCTTTTTTGACCTAAGTTTGAGGATTGCGCTCAAATCAAATGTCCTAGAACCAAATTTCCACATGTAACTACTAGATTGTGATACAATACACTAATGGGTGAAGTTTGGTTTACTTCTGCGCAGCGGTTTGGGAGTTAACATCAAAATTACATTTCTCGGCCATATCGCATAGATCTCACTGTGAAAAGGCTTAAATGGCTTTTTTGACCTAAGTTTAATAATTGCGCTCAAACCAAATGTCCTTGAACGAAATTTTCAAATGTAACTACTAGATTGTGATACAATACACTATTGGGTGAAGTTTGGTTGACTTCTGCGCAGAGGTTTGGGAGTTAACATCAAAATTACATTTCTCGGCCATATCGCATAGATCTCACTGTGAAAAGGCTTAAATGACTTTTTTAATTAAGTTTGATGATTGCGTTCAAACAAAATGTCCTAGAACAAAATTTTCAAATGTAACTACTAGATTGTGATACAATACACTATTGGGTGAAGTTTGGTTGACTTCTGCGCAGCGGTTTGGGAGTTAACATCAAAATTACATTTCTCGGCCATATCGCATAGATCTCACTGTGAAAAGGCTTAAATGACTTTTTTAATTAAGTTTGATGATTGCGCTCAAACAAAATTTCCTAGAACAAAATTTTCAAATGTAACTACTAGATTGTGATACAATACACTATTGGGTGAAGTTTGGTTGACTTCTGCGCAGCGGTTTGGGAGTGAACATCAAAATTACATTTCTCGGCCATATCGCATAGATCTCACTGTGAAAAGGCTTAAATGGCTTTTTTGACCTAAGTTTGAGGATTGCGCTCAAATCAAATGTCCTAGAACCAAATTTCCACATGTAACTACTAGATTGTGATAAAATACACTAATGGGTGAAGTTTGGTTGACTTCTGCGCAGCGGTTTGGGAGTTAACATCAAAATTACATTTCTCGGCCATATCGCATAGATCTCACTGTGAAAAGGCTTAAATGACTTTTTTAATTAAGTTTGATGATTGCGCTCAAACAAAATTTCCTAGAACAAAATTTTCAAATGTAACTACTAGATTGTGATACAATACACTATTGGGTGAAGTTTGGTTGACTTCTGCGCAGCGGTTTGGGAGTTAACATCAAAATTACATTTCTCGGCCATATCGCATAGATCTCACTGTGAAAAGGCTTAAATGACTTTTTTAATTAAGTTTGATGATTGCGTTCAAACAAAATTTCCTAGAACAAAATTTTCAAATGTAACTACTAGATTGTGATACAATACACTATTGGGTGAAGTTTGGTTGACTTCTGCGCAGCGGTTTGGGAGTTAACATCAAAATTACATTTCTCGGCCATATCGCATAGATCTCACTGTGAAAAGGCTTAAATGGCTTTTTTGACCTAAGTTTGAGGATTGCGCTCAAACCAAATGTCCTAGAACGAAATTTTCAAATGTAACTACTAGAATGTGATACAATACACTATTGGGTGAAGTTTGGTTGACTTCTGCGCAGCGGTTTGGGAGTTAACATCAAAATTACATTTCTCGGCCATATCGCATAGATCTCACTGTGAAAAGGCTTAAATGGCTTTTTTGACCTAAGTTTGAGGATTGCGCTCAAATCAAATGTCCTAGAACCAAATTTCCACATGTAACTACTAGATTGTGATAAAATACACTAATGGGTGAAGTTTGGTTGACTTCTGCGCAGCGGTTTGGGAGTTAACATCAAAATTACATTTCTCGGCCATATCGCATAGATCTCACTGTGAAAAGGCTTAAATGACTTTTTTAATTAAGTTTGATGATTGCGCTCAAACAAAATTTCCTAGAACAAAATTTTCAAATGTAACTACTAGATTGTGATACAATACACTATTGGGTGAAGTTTGGTTGACTTCTGCGCAGCGGTTTGGGAGTTAACATCAAAATTACATTTCTCGGCCATATCGCATAGATCTCACTGTGAAAAGGCTTAAATGGCTTTTTTGACCTAAGTTTGAGGATTGCGCTCAAACAAAATGTCCTAGAACAAAATTTTCAAATGTAACTACTAGATTGTGATACAATACACTATTGGGTGAAGTTTGGTTGACTTCTGCGCAGCGGTTTGGGAGTTAACATCAAAATTACATTTCTCGGCCATATCGCATAGATCTCACTGTGAAAAGGCTTAAATGACTTTTTTAATTAAGTTTGATGATTGCGTTCAAACAAAATTTCCTAGAACAAAATTTTCAAATGTAACTACTAGATTGTGATACAATACACTATTGGGTGAAGTTTGGTTGACTTCTGCGCAGCGGTTTGGGAGTTAACATCAAAATTACATTTCTCGGCCATATCGCATAGATCTCACTGTGAAAAGGCTTAAATGGCTTTTTTGACCTAAGTTTGAGGATTGCGCTCAAACCAAATGTCCTAGAACGAAATTTTCAAATGTAACTACTAGAATGTGATACAATACACTATTGGGTGAAGTTTGGTTGACTTCTGCGCAGCGGTTTGGGAGTTAACATCAAAATTACATTTCTCGGCCATATCGCATAGATCTCACTGTGAAAAGGCTTAAATGGCTTTTTTGACCTAAGTTTGAGGATTGCGCTCAAATCAAATGTCCTAGAACCAAATTTCCACATGTAACTACTAGATTGTGATAAAATACACTAATGGGTGAAGTTTGGTTGACTTCTGCGCAGCGGTTTGGGAGTTAACATCAAAATTACATTTCTCGGCCATATCGCATAGATCTCACTGTGAAAAGGCTTAAATGACTTTTTTAATTAAGTTTGATGATTGCGCTCAAACAAAATTTCCTAGAACAAAATTTTCAAATGTAACTACTAGATTGTGATACAATACACTATTGGGTGAAGTTTGGTTGACTTCTGCGCAGCGGTTTGGGAGTTAACATCAAAATTACATTTCTCGGCCATATCGCATAGATCGCACTGTGAAAAGGCTTAAATGGCTTTTTTGACCTAAGTTTGATGATTGCGCTCAAATCAAATGTCCTATAACCAAATTTCCACATGTAACTACTAGATTGTGATACAATACACTAATGGGTGAAGTTTGGTTGACTTCTGCGCAGCGGTTTGGGAGTTAACATCAAAATTACATTTCTCGGCCATATCGCATAGATCTCACTGTGAAAAGGCTTAAATGACTTTTTTAATTAAGTTTGATGATTGCGCTCAAACAAAATTTCCTAGAACAAAATTTTCAAATGTAACTACTAGATTGTGATACAATACACTATTGGGTGAAGTTTGGTTGACTTCTGCGCAGCGGTTTGGGAGTTAACATCAAAATTACATTTCTCGGCCATATCGCATAGATCTCACTGTGAAAAGGCTTAAATGACTTTTTTAATTAAGTTTGATGATTGCGTTCAAACAAAATGTCCTAGAACAAAATTTTCAAATGTAACTACTAGATTGTGATACAATACACTATTGGGTGAAGTTTGGTTGACTTCTGCGCAGCGGTTTGGGAGTTAACATCAAAATTACATTTCTCGGCCATATCGCATAGATCTCACTGTGAAAAGGCTTAAATGGCTTTTTTGACCTAAGGTTAAAGATTGCGCTCAAACCAAATGTCCTAGAATGAAATTTTCAAATGTAACTACTAGATTGTGATACAATACTCTAATGGGTGAAGTTTGGTTGACTTCTGCGCAGCGGTTTGGGAGTTAACATCAAAATTACATTTCTCGGCCATATCGCATAGATCTCACTGTGAAAAGGCTTAAATGGCTTTTTTGACCTAAGTTTGAGGATTGCGCTCAAATCAAATGTCCTATAACCAAATTTCCACATGTAACTACTAGATTGTGATACAATACACTAATGGGTGAAGTTTGGTTGACTTCTGCGCAGCGGTTTGGGAGTGAACATCAAAATTACATTTCTCGGCCATATCGCATAGATCTCACTGTGAAAAGGCTTAAATGGCTTTTTTGATCTAAGTTTGAGGATTGCGCTCAAATCAAATGTCCTAGAACCAAATTTCCACATGTAACTACTAGATTGTGATAAAATACACTAATGGGTGAAGTTTGGTTGACTTCTGCGCAGCGGTTTGGGAGTTAACATCAAAATTACATTTCTCGGCCATATCGCATAGATCTCACTGTGAAAAGGCTTAAATGACTTTTTTAATTAAGTTTGATGATTGCGCTCAAACAAAATTTCCTAGAACAAAATTTTCAAATGTAACTACTAGATTGTGATACAATACACTATTGGGTGAAGTTTGGTTGACTTCTGCGCAGCGGTTTGGGAGTTAACATCAAAATTACATTTCTCGGCCATATCGCATAGATCTCACTGTGAAAAGGCTTAAATGGCTTTTTTGACCTAAGTTTGAGGATTGCGCTCAAATCAAATGTCCTATAACCAAATTTCCACATGTAACTACTAGATTGTGATACAATACACTAATGGGTGAAGTTTGGTTGACTTCTGCGCAGCGGTTTGGGAGTTAACATCAAAATTACATTTCTCGGCCATATCGCATAGATCTCACTGTGAAAAGGCTTAAATGACTTTTTTAATTAAGTTTGATGATTGCGTTCAAACAAAATGTCCTAGAACAAAATTTTCAAATGTAACTACTAGATTGTGATACAATACACTATTGGGTGAAGTTTGGTTGACTTCTGCGCAGCGGTTTGGGAGTTAACATCAAAATTACATTTCTCGGCCATATCGCATAGATCTCACTGTGAAAAGGCTTAAATGGCTTTTTTGACCTAAGGTTAAAGATTGCGCTCAAACCAAATGTCCTAGAACGAAATTTTCAAATGTAACTACTAGATTGTGATACAATACACTAATGGGTGAAGTTTGGTTGACTTCTGCGCAGCGGTTTGGGAGTTAACATCAAAATTACATTTCTCGGCCATATCGCATAGATCTCACTGTGAAAAGGCTTAAATGGCTTTTTTGACCTAAGTTTGAGGATTGCGCTCAAATCAAATGTCCTATAACCAAATTTCCACATGTAACTACTAGATTGTGATACAATACACTAATGGGTGAAGTTTGGTTGACTTCTGCGCAGCGGTTTGGGAGTGAACATCAAAATTACATTTCTCGGCCATATCGCATAGATCTCACTGTGAAAAGGCTTAAATGGCTTTTTTGACCTAAGTTTGAGGATTGCGCTCAAATCAAATGTCCTAGAACCAAATTTCCACATGTAACTACTAGATTGTGATAAAAAACACTAATGGGTGAATTTTGGTTGACTTCTGCGCAGCGGTTTGGGAGTTAACATCAAAATTACATTTCTCGGCCATATCGCATAGATCTCACTGTGAAAAGGCTTAAATGGCTTTTTTGACCTAAGTTTGAGGATTGCGCTCAAATCAAATGTCCTAGAACCAAATTTCCACATGTAACTACTAGATTGTGATAAAATACACTAATGGGTGAAGTTTGGTTGACTTCTGCGCAGCGGTTTGGGAGTTAACATCAAAATTACATTTCTCGGCCATATCGCATAGATCTCACTGTGAAAAGGCTTAAATGACTTTTTTAATTAAGTTTGATGATTGCGCTCAAACAAAATTTCCTAGAACAAAATTTTCAAATGTAACTACTAGATTGTGATACAATACACTATTGGGTGAAGTTTGGTTGACTTCTGCGCAGCGGTTTGGGAGTTAACATCAAAATTACATTTCTCGGCCATATCGCATAGATCTCACTGTGAAAAGGCTTAAATGGCTTTTTTGACCTAAGTTTGAGGATTGCGCTCAAATCAAATGTCCTATAACCAAAATTCCACATGTAACTACTAGATTGTGATACAATACACTAATGGGTGAAGTTTGGTTGACTTCTGCGCAGCGGTTTGGGAGTTAACATCAAAATTACATTTCTCGGCCATATCGCATAGATCTCACTGTGAAAAGGCTTAAATGACTTTTTTAATTAAGTTTGATGATTGCGCTCAAACAAAATTTCCTAGAACAAAATTTTCAAATGTAACTACTAGATTGTGATACAATACACTATTGGGTGAAGTTTGGTTGACTTCTGCGCAGCGGTTTGGGAGTTAACATCAAAATTACATTTCTCGGCCATATCGCATAGATCTCACTGTGAAAAGGCTTAAATGACTTTTTTAATTAAGTTTGATGATTGCGTTCAAACAAAATGTCCTAGAACAAAATTTTCAAATGTAACTACTAGATTGTGATACAATACACTATTGGGTGAAGTTTGGTTGACTTCTGCGCAGCGGTTTGGGAGTTAACATCAAAATTACATTTCTCGGCCATATCGCATAGATCTCACTGTGAAAAGGCTTAAATGGCTTTTTTGACCTAAGGTTAAAGATTGCGCTCAAACCAAATGTCCTAGAACGAAATTTTCAAATGTAACTACTAGATTGTGATACAATACTCTAATGGGTGAAGTTTGGTTGACTTCTGCGCAGCGGTTTGGGAGTTAACATCAAAATTACATTTCTCGGCCATATCGCATAGATCTCACTGTGAAAAGGCTTAAATGGCTTTTTTGACCTAAGTTTGAGGATTGCGCTCAAATCAAATGTCCTATAACCAAATTTCCACATGTAACTACTAGATTGTGATACAATACACTAATGGGTGAAGTTTGGTTGACTTCTGCGCAGCGGTTTGGGAGTGAACATCAAAATTACATTTCTCGGCCATATCGCATAGATCTCACTGTGAAAAGGCTTAAATGGCTTTTTTAATTAAGTTTGATGATTGCGCTCAAACCAAATGTCCTAGAACGAAATTTTCAAATGTAACTACTAGAATGTGATACAATACACTATTGGGTGAAGTTTGGTTGACTTCTGCGCAGCGGTTTGGGAGTTAACATCAAAATTACATTTCTCGGCCATATCGCATAGATCTCACTGTGAAAAGGCTTAAATGGCTTTTTTGACCTAAGTTTGAGGATTGCGCTCAAACCAAATGTCCTAGAACGAAATTTTCAAATGTAACTACTAGAATGTGATACAATACACTATTGGGTGAAGTTTGGTTGACTTCTGCGCAGCGGTTTGGGAGTTAACATCAAAATTACATTTCTCGGCCATATCGCATAGATCTCACTGTGAAAAGGCTTAAATGGCTTTTTTGACCTAAGTTTGAGGATTGCGCTCAAATCAAATGTCCTAGAACCAAATTTCCACATGTAACTACTAGATTGTGATAAAATACACTAATGGGTGAAGTTTGGTTGACTTCTGCGCAGCGGTTTGGGAGTTAACATCAAAATTACATTTCTCGGCCATATCGCATAGATCTCACTGTGAAAAGGCTTAAATGACTTTTTTAATTAAGTTTGATGATTGCGCTCAAACAAAATTTCCTAGAACAAAATTTTCAAATGTAACTACTAGATTGTGATACAATACACTATTGGGTGAAGTTTGGTTGACTTCTGCGCAGCGGTTTGGGAGTGAACATCAAAATTACATTTCTCGGCCATATCGCATAGATCTCACTGTGAAAAGGCTTAAATGGCTTTTTTGACCTAAGTTTGAGGATTGCGCTCAAATCAAATGTCCTAGAACCAAATTTCCACATGTAACTACTAGATTGTGATAAAATACACTAATGGGTGAAGTTTGGTTGACTTCTGCGCAGCGGTTTGGGAGTTAACATCAAAATTACATTTCTCGGCCATATCGCATAGATCTCACTGTGAAAAGGCTTAAATGACTTTTTTAATTAAGTTTGATGATTGCGCTCAAACAAAATTTCCTAGAACAAAATTTTCAAATGTAACTACTAGATTGTGATACAATACACTATTGGGTGAAGTTTGGTTGACTTCTGCGCAGCGGTTTGGGAGTTAACATCAAAATTACATTTCTCGGCCATATCGCATAGATCTCACTGTGAAAAGGCTTAAATGGCTTTTTTGACCTAAGTTTGAGGATTGCGCTCAAATCAAATGTCCTATAACCAAATTTCCACATGTAACTACTAGATTGTGATACAATACACTAATGGGTGAAGTTTGGTTGACTTCTGCGCAGCGGTTTGGGAGTTAACATCAAAATTACATTTCTCGGCCATATCGCATAGATCTCACTGTGAAAAGGCTTAAATGACTTTTTTAATTAAGTTTGATGATTGCGTTCAAACAAAATGTCCTAGAACAAAATTTTTAAATGTAACTACTAGATTGTGATACAATACACTATTGGGTGAAGTTTGGTTGACTTCTGCGCAGCGGTTTGGGAGTTAACATCAAAATTACATTTCTCGGCCATATCGCATAGATCTCACTGTGAAAAGGCTTAAATGGCTTTTTTGACCTAAGTTTGAGGATTGCGCTCAAATCAAATGTCCTAGAACCAAATTTCCACATGTAACTACTAGATTGTGATAAAATACACTAATGGGTGAAGTTTGGTTGACTTCTGCGAAGCGGTTTGGGAGTTAACATCAAAATTACATTTCTCGGCCATATCGCATAGATCTCACTGTGAAAAGGCTTAAATGACTTTTTTAATTAAGTTTGATGATTGCGCTCAAACAAAATTTCCTAGAACAAAATTTTCAAATGTAACTACTAGATTGTGATACAATACACTATTGGGTGAAGTTTGGTTGACTTCTGCGCAGAGGTTTGGGAGTTAACATCAAAATTACATTTCTCGGCCATATCGCATAGATCTCACTGTGAAAAGGCTTAAATGACTTTTTTAATTAAGTTTGATGATTGCGTTCAAACAAAATGTCCTAGAACAAAATTTTCAAATGTAACTACTAGATTGTGATACAATACACTATTGGGTGAAGTTTGGTTGACTTCTGCGCAGCGGTTTGGGAGTTAACATCAAAATTACATTTCTCGGCCATATCGCATAGATCTCACTGTGAAAAGGCTTAAATGACTTTTTTAATTAAGTTTGATGATTGCGCTCAAACAAAATTTCCTAGAACAAAATTTTCAAATGTAACTACTAGATTGTGATACAATACACTATTGGGTGAAGTTTGGTTGACTTCTGCGCAGCGGTTTGGGAGTGAACATCAAAATTACATTTCTCGGCCATATCGCATAGATCTCACTGTGAAAAGGCTTAAATGGCTTTTTTGACCTAAGTTTGAGGATTGCGCTCAAATCAAATGTCCTAGAACCAAATTTCCACATGTAACTACTAGATTGTGATAAAATACACTAATGGGTGAAGTTTGGTTGACTTCTGCGAAGCGGTTTGGGAGTTAACATCAAAATTACATTTCTCGGCCATATCGCATAGATCTCACTGTGAAAAGGCTTAAATGACTTTTTTAATTAAGTTTGATGATTGCGCTCAAACAAAATTTCCTAGAACAAAATTTTCAAATGTAACTACTAGATTGTGATACAATACACTATTGGGTGAAGTTTGGTTGACTTCTGCGCAGAGGTTTGGGAGTTAACATCAAAATTACATTTCTCGGCCATATCGCATAGATCTCACTGTGAAAAGGCTTAAATGACTTTTTTAATTAAGTTTGATGATTGCGTTCAAACAAAATGTCCTAGAACAAAATTTTCAAATGTAACTACTAGATTGTGATACAATACACTATTGGGTGAAGTTTGGTTGACTTCTGCGCAGCGGTTTGGGAGTTAACATCAAAATTACATTTCTCGGCCATATCGCATAGATCTCACTGTGAAAAGGCTTAAATGGCTTTTTTGACCTAAGTTTGAGGATTGCGCTCAAACAAAATTTCCTAGAACAAAATTTTCAAATGTAACTACTAGATTGTGATACAATACACTATTGGGTGAAGTTTGGTTGACTTCTGCGCAGCGGTTTGGGAGTTAACATCAAAATTACATTTCTCGGCCATATCGCATAGATCTCACTGTGAAAAGGCTTAAATGACTTTTTTAATTAAGTTTGATGATTGCGTTCAAACAAAATTTCCTAGAACAAAATTTTCAAATGTAACTACTAGATTGTGATACAATACACTATTGGGTGAAGTTTGGTTGACTTCTGCGCAGCGGTTTGGGAGTTAACATCAAAATTACATTTCTCGGCCATATCGCATAGATCTCACTGTGAAAAGGCTTAAATGGCTTTTTTGACCTAAGTTTGAGGATTGCGCTCAAACCAAATGTCCTAGAACGAAATTTTCAAATGTAACTACTAGAATGTGATACAATACACTATTGGGTGAAGTTTGGTTGACTTCTGCGCAGCGGTTTGGGAGTTAACATCAAAATTACATTTCTCGGCCATATCGCATAGATCTCACTGTGAAAAGGCTTAAATGGCTTTTTTGACCTAAGTTTGAGGATTGCGCTCAAATCAAATGTCCTAGAACCAAATTTCCACATGTAACTACTAGATTGTGATAAAATACACTAATGGGTGAAGTTTGGTTGACTTCTGCGCAGCGGTTTGGGAGTTAACATCAAAATTACATTTCTCGGCCATATCGCATAGATCTCACTGTGAAAAGGCTTAAATGACTTTTTTAATTAAGTTTGATGATTGCGCTCAAACAAAATTTCCTAGAACAAAATTTTCAAATGTAACTACTAGATTGTGATACAATACACTATTGGGTGAAGTTTGGTTGACTTCTGCGCAGCGGTTTGGGAGTTAACATCAAAATTACATTTCTCGGCCATATCGCATAGATCTCACTGTGAAAAGGCTTAAATGGCTTTTTTGACCTAAGTTTGAGGATTGCGCTCAAACAAAATGTCCTAGAACAAAATTTTCAAATGTAACTACTAGATTGTGATACAATACACTATTGGGTGAAGTTTGGTTGACTTCTGCGCAGCGGTTTGGGAGTTAACATCAAAATTACATTTCTCGGCCATATCGCATAGATCTCACTGTGAAAAGGCTTAAATGACTTTTTTAATTAAGTTTGATGATTGCGTTCAAACAAAATTTCCTAGAACAAAATTTTCAAATGTAACTACTAGATTGTGATACAATACACTATTGGGTGAAGTTTGGTTGACTTCTGCGCAGCGGTTTGGGAGTTAACATCAAAATTACATTTCTCGGCCATATCGCATAGATCTCACTGTGAAAAGGCTTAAATGGCTTTTTTGACCTAAGTTTGAGGATTGCGCTCAAACCAAATGTCCTAGAACGAAATTTTCAAATGTAACTACTAGAATGTGATACAATACACTATTGGGTGAAGTTTGGTTGACTTCTGCGCAGCGGTTTGGGAGTTAACATCAAAATTACATTTCTCGGCCATATCGCATAGATCTCACTGTGAAAAGGCTTAAATGACTTTTTTGACCTAAGTTTGAGGATTGCGCTCAAATCAAATGTCCTATAACCAAATTTCCACATGTAACTACTAGATTGTGATACAATACACTAATGGGTGAAGTTTGGTTGACTTCTGCGCAGCGGTTTGGGAGTGAACATCAAAATTACATTTCTCGGCCATATCGCATAGATCTCACTGTGAAAAGGCTTAAATGGCTTTTTTAATTAAGTTTGATGATTGCGCTCAAACCAAATGTCCTAGAACGAAATTTTCAAATGTAACTACTAGAATGTGATACAATACACTATTGGGTGAAGTTTGGTTGACTTCTGCGCAGCGGTTTGGGAGTTAACATCAAAATTACATTTCTCGGCCATATCGCATAGATCTCACTGTGAAAAGGCTTAAATGGCTTTTTTGACCTAAGTTTGAGGATTGCGCTCAAACCAAATGTCCTAGAACGAAATTTTCAAATGTAACTACTAGAATGTGATACAATACACTATTGGGTGAAGTTTGGTTGACTTCTGCGCAGCGGTTTGGGAGTTAACATCAAAATTACATTTCTCGGCCATATCGCATAGATCTCACTGTGAAAAGGCTTAAATGGCTTTTTTGACCTAAGTTTGAGGATTGCGCTCAAATCAAATGTCCTAGAACCAAATTTCCACATGTAACTACTAGATTGTGATAAAATACACTAATGGGTGAAGTTTGGTTGACTTCTGCGCAGCGGTTTGGGAGTTAACATCAAAATTACATTTCTCGGCCATATCGCATAGATCTCACTGTGAAAAGGCTTAAATGACTTTTTTAATTAAGTTTGATGATTGCGCTCAAACAAAATTTCCTAGAACAAAATTTTCAAATGTAACTACTAGATTGTGATACAATACACTATTGGGTGAAGTTTGGTTGACTTCTGCGCAGCGGTTTGGGAGTGAACATCAAAATTACATTTCTCGGCCATATCGCATAGATCTCACTGTGAAAAGGCTTAAATGGCTTTTTTGACCTAAGTTTGAGGATTGCGCTCAAATCAAATGTCCTAGAACCAAATTTCCACATGTAACTACTAGATTGTGATAAAATACACTAATGGGTGAAGTTTGGTTGACTTCTGCACAGCGGTTTGGGAGTTAACATCAAAATTACATTTCTCGGCCATATCGCATAGATCTCACTGTGAAAAGGCTTAAATGACTTTTTTAATTAAGTTTGATGATTGCGCTCAAACAAAATTTCCTAGAACAAAATTTTCAAATGTAACTACTAGATTGTGATACAATACACTATTGGGTGAAGTTTGGTTGACTTCTGCGCAGCGGTTTGGGAGTTAACATCAAAATTACATTTCTCGGCCATATCGCATAGATCTCACTGTGAAAAGGCTTAAATGGCTTTTTTGACCTAAGTTTGAGGATTGCGCTCAAATCAAATGTCCTATAACCAAATTTCCACATGTAACTACTAGATTGTGATACAATACACTAATGGGTGAAGTTTGGTTGACTTCTGCGCAGCGGTTTGGGAGTTAACATCAAAATTACATTTCTCGGCCATATCGCATAGATCTCACTGTGAAAAGGCTTAAATGACTTTTTTAATTAAGTTTGATGATTGCGTTCAAACAAAATGTCCTAGAACAAAATTTTTAAATGTAACTACTAGATTGTGATACAATACACTATTGGGTGAAGTTTGGTTGACTTCTGCGCAGCGGTTTGGGAGTTAACATCAAAATTACATTTCTCGGCCATATCGCATAGATCTCACTGTGAAAAGGCTTAAATGGCTTTTTTGACCTAAGTTTGAGGATTGCGCTCAAATCAAATGTCCTAGAACCAAATTTCCACATGTAACTACTAGATTGTGATAAAATACACTAATGGGTGAAGTTTGGTTGACTTCTGCGAAGCGGTTTGGGAGTTAACATCAAAATTACATTTCTCGGCCATATCGCATAGATCTCACTGTGAAAAGGCTTAAATGACTTTTTTAATTAAGTTTGATGATTGCGCTCAAACAAAATTTCCTAGAACAAAATTTTCAAATGTAACTACTAGATTGTGATACAATACACTATTGGGTGAAGTTTGGTTGACCTCTGCGCAGAGGTTTGGGAGTTAACATCAAAATTACATTTCTCGGCCATATCGCATAGATCTCACTGTGAAAAGGCTTAAATGACTTTTTTAATTAAGTTTGATGATTGCGTTCAAACAAAATGTCCTAGAACAAAATTTTCAAATGTAACTACTAGATTGTGATACAATACACTATTGGGTGAAGTTTGGTTGACTTCTGCGCAGCGGTTTGGGAGTTAACATCAAAATTACATTTCTCGGCCATATCGCATAGATCTCACTGTGAAAAGGCTTAAATGACTTTTTTAATTAAGTTTGATGATTGCGCTCAAACAAAATTTCCTAGAACAAAATTTTCAAATGTAACTACTAGATTGTGATACAATACACTATTGGGTGAAGTTTGGTTGACTTCTGCGCAGCGGTTTGGGAGTGAACATCAAAATTACATTTCTCGGCCATATCGCATAGATCTCACTGTGAAAAGGCTTAAATGGCTTTTTTGACCTAAGTTTGAGGATTGCGCTCAAATCAAATGTCCTAGAACCAAATTTCCACATGTAACTACTAGATTGTGATAAAATACACTAATGGGTGAAGTTTGGTTGACTTCTGCGCAGCGGTTTGGGAGTTAACATCAAAATTACATTTCTCGGCCATATCGCATAGATCTCACTGTGAAAAGGCTTAAATGACTTTTTTAATTAAGTTTGATGATTGCGCTCAAACAAAATTTCCTAGAACAAAATTTTCAAATGTAACTACTAGATTGTGATACAATACACTATTGGGTGAAGTTTGGTTGACTTCTGCGCAGCGGTTTGGGAGTTAACATCAAAATTACATTTCTCGGCCATATCGCATAGATCTCACTGTGAAAAGGCTTAAATGGCTTTTTTGACCTAAGTTTGAGGATTGCGCTCAAATCAAATGTCCTATAACCAAATTTCCACATGTAACTACTAGATTGTGATACAATACACTAATGGGTGAAGTTTGGTTGACTTCTGCGCAGCGGTTTGGGAGTTAACATCAAAATTACATTTCTCGGCCATATCGCATAGATCTCACTGTGAAAAGGCTTAAATGACTTTTTTAATTAAGTTTGATGATTGCGTTCAAACAAAATGTCCTAGAACAAAATTTTTAAATGTAACTACTAGATTGTGATACAATACACTATTGGGTGAAGTTTGGTTGACTTCTGCGCAGCGGTTTGGGAGTTAACATCAAAATTACATTTCTCGGCCATATCGCATAGATCTCACTGTGAAAAGGCTTAAATGGCTTTTTTGACCTAAGTTTGAGGATTGCGCTCAAATCAAATGTCCTAGAACCAAATTTCCACATGTAACTACTAGATTGTGATAAAATACACTAATGGGTGAAGTTTGGTTGACTTCTGCGAAGCGGTTTGGGAGTTAACATCAAAATTACATTTCTCGGCCATATCGCATAGATCTCACTGTGAAAAGGCTTAAATGACTTTTTTAATTAAGTTTGATGATTGCGCTCAAACAAAATTTCCTAGAACAAAATTTTCAAATGTAACTACTAGATTGTGATACAATACACTATTGGGTGAAGTTTGGTTGACTTCTGCGCAGAGGTTTGGGAGTTAACATCAAAATTACATTTCTCGGCCATATCGCATAGATCTCACTGTGAAAAGGCTTAAATGACTTTTTTAATTAAGTTTGATGATTGCGTTCAAACAAAATGTCCTAGAACAAAATTTTCAAATGTAACTACTAGATTGTGATACAATACACTATTGGGTGAAGTTTGGTTGACTTCTGCGCAGCGGTTTGGGAGTTAACATCAAAATTACATTTCTCGGCCATATCGCATAGATCTCACTGTGAAAAGGCTTAAATGGCTTTTTTGACCTAAGTTTGAGGATTGCGCTCAAACAAAATTTCCTAGAACAAAATTTTCAAATGTAACTACTAGATTGTGATACAATACACTATTGGGTGAAGTTTGGTTGACTTCTGCGCAGCGGTTTGGGAGTTAACATCAAAATTACATTTCTCGGCCATATCGCATAGATCTCACTGTGAAAAGGCTTAAATGACTTTTTTAATTAAGTTTGATGATTGCGTTCAAACAAAATTTCCTAGAACAAAATTTTCAAATGTAACTACTAGATTGTGATACAATACACTATTGGGTGAAGTTTGGTTGACTTCTGCGCAGCGGTTTGGGAGTTAACATCAAAATTACATTTCTCGGCCATATCGCATAGATCTCACTGTGAAAAGGCTTAAATGGCTTTTTTGACCTAAGTTTGAGGATTGCGCTCAAACCAAATGTCCTAGAACGAAATTTTCAAATGTAACTACTAGAATGTGATACAATACACTATTGGGTGAAGTTTGGTTGACTTCTGCGCAGCGGTTTGGGAGTTAACATCAAAATTACATTTCTCGGCCATATCGCATAGATCTCACTGTGAAAAGGCTTAAATGGCTTTTTTGACCTAAGTTTGAGGATTGCGCTCAAATCAAATGTCCTAGAACCAAATTTCCACATGTAACTACTAGATTGTGATAAAATACACTAATGGGTGAAGTTTGGTTGACTTCTGCGCAGCGGTTTGGGAGTTAACATCAAAATTACATTTCTCGGCCATATCGCATAGATCTCACTGTGAAAAGGCTTAAATGACTTTTTTAATTAAGTTTGATGATTGCGCTCAAACAAAATTTCCTAGAACAAAATTTTCAAATGTAACTACTAGATTGTGATACAATACACTATTGGGTGAAGTTTGGTTGACTTCTGCGCAGCGGTTTGGGAGTTAACATCAAAATTACATTTCTCGGCCATATCGCATAGATCTCACTGTGAAAAGGCTTAAATGGCTTTTTTGACCTAAGTTTGAGGATTGCGCTCAAACAAAATGTCCTAGAACAAAATTTTCAAATGTAACTACTAGATTGTGATACAATACACTATTGGGTGAAGTTTGGTTGACTTCTGCGCAGCGGTTTGGGAGTTAACATCAAAATTACATTTCTCGGCCATATCGCATAGATCTCACTGTGAAAAGGCTTAAATGACTTTTTTAATTAAGTTTGATGATTGCGTTCAAACAAAATTTCCTAGAACAAAATTTTCAAATGTAACTACTAGATTGTGATACAATACACTATTGGGTGAAGTTTGGTTGACTTCTGCGCAGCGGTTTGGGAGTTAACATCAAAATTACATTTCTCGGCCATATCGCATAGATCTCACTGTGAAAAGGCTTAAATGGCTTTTTTGACCTAAGTTTGAGGATTGCGCTCAAACCAAATGTCCTAGAACGAAATTTTCAAATGTAACTACTAGAATGTGATACAATACACTATTGGGTGAAGTTTGGTTGACTTCTGCGCAGCGGTTTGGGAGTTAACATCAAAATTACATTTCTCGGCCATATCGCATAGATCTCACTGTGAAAAGGCTTAAATGGCTTTTTTGACCTAAGTTTGAGGATTGCGCTCAAATCAAATGTCCTATAACCAAATTTCCACATGTAACTACTAGATTGTGATACAATACACTAATGGGTGAAGTTTGGTTGACTTCTGCGCAGCGGTTTGGGAGTGAACATCAAAATTACATTTCTCGGCCATATCGCATAGATCTCACTGTGAAAAGGCTTAAATGGCTTTTTTAATTAAGTTTGATGATTGCGCTCAAACCAAATATCCTAGAACGAAATTTTCAAATGTAACTACTAGAATGTGATACAATACACTATTGGGTGAAGTTTGGTTGACTTCTGCGCAGCGGTTTGGGAGTTAACATCAAAATTACATTTCTCGGCCATATCGCATAGATCTCACTGTGAAAAGGCTTAAATGGCTTTTTTGACCTAAGTTTGAGGATTGCGCTCAAACCAAATGTCCTAGAACGAAATTTTCAAATGTAACTACTAGAATGTGATACAATACACTATTGGGTGAAGTTTGGTTGACTTCTGCGCAGCGGTTTGGGAGTTAACATCAAAATTACATTTCTCGGCCATATCGCATAGATCTCACTGTGAAAAGGCTTAAATGGCTTTTTTGACCTAAGTTTGAGGATTGCGCTCAAATCAAATGTCCTAGAACCAAATTTCCACATGTAACTACTAGATTGTGATAAAATACACTAATGGGTGAAGTTTGGTTGACTTCTGCGCAGCGGTTTGGGAGTTAACATCAAAATTACATTTCTCGGCCATATCGCATAGATCTCACTGTGAAAAGGCTTAAATGACTTTTTTAATTAAGTTTGATGATTGCGCTCAAACAAAATTTCCTAGAACAAAATTTTCAAATGTAACTACTAGATTGTGATACAATACACTATTGGGTGAAGTTTGGTTGACTTCTGCGCAGCGGTTTGGGAGTGAACATCAAAATTACATTTCTCGGCCATATCGCATAGATCTCACTGTGAAAAGGCTTAAATGGCTTTTTTGACCTAAGTTTGAGGATTGCGCTCAAATCAAATGTCCTAGAACCAAATTTCCACATGTAACTACTAGATTGTGATAAAATACACTAATGGGTGAAGTTTGGTTGACTTCTGCGCAGCGGTTTGGGAGTTAACATCAAAATTACATTTCTCGGCCATATCGCATAGATCTCACTGTGAAAAGGCTTAAATGACTTTTTTAATTAAGTTTGATGATTGCGCTCAAACAAAATTTCCTAGAACAAAATTTTCAAATGTAACTACTAGATTGTGATACAATACACTATTGGGTGAAGTTTGGTTGACTTCTGCGCAGCGGTTTGGGAGTTAACATCAAAATTACATTTCTCGGCCATATCGCATAGATCTCACTGTGAAAAGGCTTAAATGGCTTTTTTGACCTAAGTTTGAGGATTGCGCTCAAATCAAATGTCCTATAACCAAATTTCCACATGTAACTACTAGATTGTGATACAATACACTAATGGGTGAAGTTTGGTTGACTTCTGCGCAGCGGTTTGGGAGTTAACATCAAAATTACATTTCTCGGCCATATCGCATAGATCTCACTGTGAAAAGGCTTAAATGACTTTTTTAATTAAGTTTGATGATTGCGTTCAAACAAAATGTCCTAGAACAAAATTTTTAAATGTAACTACTAGATTGTGATACAATACACTATTGGGTGAAGTTTGGTTGACTTCTGCGCAGCGGTTTGGGAGTTAACATCAAAATTACATTTCTCGGCCATATCGCATAGATCTCACTGTGAAAAGGCTTAAATGGCTTTTTTGACCTAAGTTTGAGGATTGCGCTCAAATCAAATGTCCTAGAACCAAATTTCCACATGTAACTACTAGATTGTGATAAAATACACTAATGGGTGAAGTTTGGTTGACTTCTGCGAAGCGGTTTGGGAGTTAACATCAAAATTACATTTCTCGGCCATATCGCATAGATCTCACTGTGAAAAGGCTTAAATGACTTTTTTAATTAAGTTTGATGATTGCGCTCAAACAAAATTTCCTAGAACAAAATTTTCAAATGTAACTACTAGATTGTGATACAATACACTATTGGGTGAAGTTTGGTTGACTTCTGCGCAGAGGTTTGGGAGTTAACATCAAAATTACATTTCTCGGCCATATCGCATAGATCTCACTGTGAAAAGGCTTAAATGACTTTTTTAATTAAGTTTGATGATTGCGTTCAAACAAAATGTCCTAGAACAAAATTTTCAAATGTAACTACTAGATTGTGATACAATACACTATTGGGTGAAGTTTGGTTGACTTCTGCGCAGCGGTTTGGGAGTTAACATCAAAATTACATTTCTCGGCCATATCGCATAGATCTCACTGTGAAAAGGCTTAAATGACTTTTTTAATTAAGTTTGATGATTGCGCTCAAACAAAATTTCCTAGAACAAAATTTTCAAATGTAACTACTAGATTGTGATACAATACACTATTGGGTGAAGTTTGGTTGACTTCTGCGCAGCGGTTTGGGAGTGAACATCAAAATTACATTTCTGGGCCATTTCGCATAGATCTCACTGTGAAAAGGCTTAAATGGCTTTTTTGACCTAAGTTTGAGGATTGCGCTCAAATCAAATGTCCTAGAACCAAATTTCCACATGTAACTACTAGATTGTGATAAAATACACTAATGGGTGAAGTTTGGTTGACTTCTGCGCAGCGGTTTGGGAGTTAACATCAAAATTACATTTCTCGGCCATATCGCATAGATCTCACTGTGAAAAGGCTTAAATGACTTTTTTAATTAAGTTTGATGATTGCGCTCAAACAAAATTTCCTAGAACAAAATTTTCAAATGTAACTACTAGATTGTGATACAATACACTATTGGGTGAAGTTTGGTTGACTTCTGCGCAGCGGTTTGGGAGTTAACATCAAAATTACATTTCTCGGCCATATCGCATAGATCTCACTGTGAAAAGGCTTAAATGGCTTTTTTGACCTAAGTTTGAGGATTGCGCTCAAATCAAATGTCCTATAACCAAATTTCCACATGTAACTACTAGATTGTGATACAATACACTAATGGGTGAAGTTTGGTTGACTTCTGCGCAGCGGTTTGGGAGTTAACATCAAAATTACATTTCTCGGCCATATCGCATAGATCTCACTGTGAAAAGGCTTAAATGACTTTTTTAATTAAGTTTGATGATTGCGTTCAAACAAAATGTCCTAGAACAAAATTTTTAAATGTAACTACTAGATTGTGATACAATACACTATTGGGTGAAGTTTGGTTGACTTCTGCGCAGCGGTTTGGGAGTTAACATCAAAATTACATTTCTCGGCCATATCGCATAGATCTCACTGTGAAAAGGCTTAAATGGCTTTTTTGACCTAAGTTTGAGGATTGCGCTCAAATCAAATGTCCTAGAACCAAATTTCCACATGTAACTACTAGATTGTGATAAAATACACTAATGGGTGAAGTTTGGTTGACTTCTGCGAAGCGGTTTGGGAGTTAACATCAAAATTACATTTCTCGGCCATATCGCATAGATCTCACTGTGAAAAGGCTTAAATGACTTTTTTAATTAAGTTTGATGATTGCGCTCAAACAAAATTTCCTAGAACAAAATTTTCAAATGTAACTACTAGATTGTGATACAATACACTATTGGGTGAAGTTTGGTTGACTTCTGCGCAGAGGTTTGGGAGTTAACATCAAAATTACATTTCTCGGCCATATCGCATAGATCTCACTGTGAAAAGGCTTAAATGACTTTTTTAATTAAGTTTGATGATTGCGTTCAAACAAAATGTCCTAGAACAAAATTTTCAAATGTAACTACTAGATTGTGATACAATACACTATTGGGTGAAGTTTGGTTGACTTCTGCGCAGCGGTTTGGGAGTTAACATCAAAATTACATTTCTCGGCCATATCGCATAGATCTCACTGTGAAAAGGCTTAAATGGCTTTTTTGACCTAAGTTTGAGGATTGCGCTCAAACAAAATGTCCTAGAACAAAATTTTCAAATGTAACTACTAGATTGTGATACAATACACTATTGGGTGAAGTTTGGTTGACTTCTGCGCAGCGGTTTGGGAGTTAACATCAAAATTACATTTCTCGGCCATATCGCATAGATCTCACTGTGAAAAGGCTTAAATGACTTTTTTAATTAAGTTTGATGATTGCGTTCAAACAAAATTTCCTAGAACAAAATTTTCAAATGTAACTACTAGATTGTGATACAATACACTATTGGGTGAAGTTTGGTTGACTTCTGCGCAGCGGTTTGGGAGTTAACATCAAAATTACATTTCTCGGCCATATCGCATAGATCTCACTGTGAAAAGGCTTAAATGGCTTTTTTGACCTAAGTTTGAGGATTGCGCTCAAACCAAATGTCCTAGAACGAAATTTTCAAATGTAACTACTAGAATGTGATACAATACACTATTGGGTGAAGTTTGGTTGACTTCTGCGCAGCGGTTTGGGAGTTAACATCAAAATTACATTTCTCGGCCATATCGCATAGATCTCACTGTGAAAAGGCTTAAATGGCTTTTTTGACCTAAGTTTGAGGATTGCGCTCAAATCAAATGTCCTAGAACCAAATTTCCACATGTAACTACTAGATTGTGATAAAATACACTAATGGGTGAAGTTTGGTTGACTTCTGCGCAGCGGTTTGGGAGTTAACATCAAAATTACATTTCTCGGCCATATCGCATAGATCTCACTGTGAAAAGGCTTAAATGACTTTTTTAATTAAGTTTGATGATTGCGCTCAAACAAAATTTCCTAGAACAAAATTTTCAAATGTAACTACTAGATTGTGATACAATACACTATTGGGTGAAGTTTGGTTGACTTCTGCGCAGCGGTTTGGGAGTTAACATCAAAATTACATTTCTCGGCCATATCGCATAGATCTCACTGTGAAAAGGCTTAAATGGCTTTTTTGACCTAAGTTTGAGGATTGCGCTCAAAAAAAATGTCCTAGAACAAAATTTTCAAATGTAACTACTAGATTGTGATACAATACACTATTGGGTGAAGTTTGGTTGACTTCTGCGCAGCGGTTTGGGAGTTAACATCAAAATTACATTTCTCGGCCATATCGCATAGATCTCACTGTGAAAAGGCTTAAATGACTTTTTTAATTAAGTTTGATGATTGCGTTCAAACAAAATTTCCTAGAACAAAATTTTCAAATGTAACTACTAGATTGTGATACAATACACTATTGGGTGAAGTTTGGTTGACTTCTGCGCAGCGGTTTGGGAGTTAACATCAAAATTACATTTCTCGGCCATATCGCATAGATCTCACTGTGAAAAGGCTTAAATGGCTTTTTTGACCTAAGTTTGAGGATTGCGCTCAAACCAAATGTCCTAGAACGAAATTTTCAAATGTAACTACTAGAATGTGATACAATACACTATTGGGTGAAGTTTGGTTGACTTCTGCGCAGCGGTTTGGGAGTTAACATCAAAATTACATTTCTCGGCCATATCGCATAGATCTCACTGTGAAAAGGCTTAAATGGCTTTTTTGACCTAAGTTTGAGGATTGCGCTCAAATCAAATGTCCTAGAACCAAATTTCCACATGTAACTACTAGATTGTGATAAAATACACTAATGGGTGAAGTTTGGTTGACTTCTGCGCAGCGGTTTGGGAGTTAACATCAAAATTACATTTCTCGGCCATATCGCATAGATCTCACTGTGAAAAGGCTTAAATGACTTTTTTAATTAAGTTTGATGATTGCGCTCAAACAAAATTTCCTAGAACAAAATTTTCAAATGTAACTACTAGATTGTGATACAATACACTATTGGGTGAAGTTTGGTTGACTTCTGCGCAGCGGTTTGGGAGTTAACATCAAAATTACATTTCTCGGCCATATCGCATAGATCTCACTGTGAAAAGGCTTAAATGGCTTTTTTGACCTAAGTTTGAGGATTGCGCTCAAATCAAATGTCCTATAACCAAATTTCCACATGTAACTACTAGATTGTGATACAATACACTAATGGGTGAAGTTTGGTTGACTTCTGCGCAGCGGTTTGGGAGTTAACATCAAAATTACATTTCTCGGCCATATCGCATAGATCTCACTGTGAAAAGGCTTAAATGACTTTTTTAATTAAGTTTGATGATTGCGCTCAAACAAAATTTCCTAGAACAAAATTTTCAAATGTAACTACTAGATTGTGATACAATACACTATTGGGTGAAGTTTGGTTGACTTCTGCGCAGCGGTTTGGGAGTTAACATCAAAATTACATTTCTCGGCCATATCGCATAGATCTCACTGTGAAAAGGCTTAAATGACTTTTTTAATTAAGTTTGATGATTGCGTTCAAACAAAATGTCCTAGAACAAAATTTTCAAATGTAACTACTAGATTGTGATACAATACACTATTGGGTGAAGTTTGGTTGACTTCTGCGCAGCGGTTTGGGAGTTAACATCAAAATTACATTTCTCGGCCATATCGCATAGATCTCACTGTGAAAAGGCTTAAATGGCTTTTTTGACCTAAGGTTAAAGATTGCGCTCAAACCAAATGTCCTAGAACGAAATTTTCAAATGTAACTACTAGATTGTGATACAATACTCTAATGGGTGAAGTTTGGTTGACTTCTGCGCAGCGGTTTGGGAGTTAACATCAAAATTACATTTCTCGGCCATATCGCATAGATCTCACTGTGAAAAGGCTTAAATGGCTTTTTTGACCTAAGTTTGAGGATTGCACTCAAATCAAATGTCCTATAACCAAATTTCCACATGTAACTACTAGATTGTGATACAATACACTAATGGGTGAAGTTTGGTTGACTTCTGCGCAGCGGTTTGGGAGTGAACATAAAAATTACATTTCTCGGCCATATCGCATAGATCTCACTGTGAAAAGGCTTAAATGACTTTTTTAATTAAGTTTGATGATTGCGCTCAAACAAAATTTCCTAGAACAAAATTTTCAAATGTAACTACTAGATTGTGATACAATACACTATTGGGTGAAGTTTGGTTGACTTCTGCGCAGAGGTTTGGGAGTTAACATCAAAATTACATTTCTCGGCCATATCGCATAGATCTCACTGTGAAAAGGCTTAAATGACTTTTTTAATTAAGTTTGATGATTGCGTTCAAACAAAATGTCCTAGAACAAAATTTTCAAATGTAACTACTAGATTGTGATACAATACACTATTGGGTGAAGTTTGGTTGACTTCTGCGCAGCGGTTTGGGAGTTAACATCAAAATTACATTTCTCGGCCATATCGCATAGATCTCACTGTGAAAAGGCTTAAATGGCTTTTTTGACCTAAGTTTGAGGATTGCGCTCAAACAAAATGTCCTAGAACAAAATTTTCAAATGTAACTACTAGATTGTGATACAATACACTATTGGGTGAAGTTTGGTTGACTTCTGCGCAGCGGTTTGGGAGTTAACATCAAAATTACATTTCTCGGCCATATCGCATAGATCTCACTGTGAAAAGGCTTAAATGACTTTTTTAATTAAGTTTGATGATTGCGTTCAAACAAAATTTCCTAGAACAAAATTTTCAAATGTAACTACTAGATTGTGATACAATACACTATTGGGTGAAGTTTGGTTGACTTCTGCGCAGCGGTTTGGGAGTTAACATCAAAATTACATTTCTCGGCCATATCGCATAGATCTCACTGTGAAAAGGCTTAAATGGCTTTTTTGACCTAAGTTTGAGGATTGCGCTCAAACCAAATGTCCTAGAACGAAATTTTCAAATGTAACTACTAGAATGTGATACAATACACTATTGGGTGAAGTTTGGTTGACTTCTGCGCAGCGGTTTGGGAGTTAACATCAAAATTACATTTCTCGGCCATATCGCATAGATCTCACTGTGAAAAGGCTTAAATGGCTTTTTTGACCTAAGTTTGAGGATTGCGCTCAAATCAAATGTCCTAGAACCAAATTTCCACATGTAACTACTAGATTGTGATAAAATACACTAATGGGTGAAGTTTGGTTGACTTCTGCGCAGCGGTTTGGGAGTTAACATCAAAATTACATTTCTCGGCCATATCGCATAGATCTCACTGTGAAAAGGCTTAAATGACTTTTTTAATTAAGTTTGATGATTGCGCTCAAACAAAATTTCCTAGAACAAAATTTTCAAATGTAACTACTAGATTGTGATACAATACACTATTGGGTGAAGTTTGGTTGACTTCTGCGCAGCGGTTTGGGAGTTAACATCAAAATTACATTTCTCGGCCATATCGCATAGATCTCACTGTGAAAAGGCTTAAATGGCTTTTTTGACCTAAGTTTGAGGATTGCGCTCAAACAAAATGTCCTAGAACAAAATTTTCAAATGTAACTACTAGATTGTGATACAATACACTATTGGGTGAAGTTTGGTTGACTTCTGCGCAGCGGTTTGGGAGTTAACATCAAAATTACATTTCTCGGCCATATCGCATAGATCTCACTGTGAAAAGGCTTAAATGACTTTTTTAATTAAGTTTGATGATTGCGTTCAAACAAAATTTCCTAGAACAAAATTTTCAAATGTAACTACTAGATTGTGATACAATACACTATTGGGTGAAGTTTGGTTGACTTCTGCGCAGCGGTTTGGGAGTTAACATCAAAATTACATTTCTCGGCCATATCGCATAGATCTCACTGTGAAAAGGCTTAAATGGCTTTTTTGACCTAAGTTTGAGGATTGCGCTCAAACCAAATGTCCTAGAACGAAATTTTCAAATGTAACTACTAGAATGTGATACAATACACTATTGGGTGAAGTTTGGTTGACTTCTGCGCAGCGGTTTGGGAGTTAACATCAAAATTACATTTCTCGGCCATATCGCATAGATCTCACTGTGAAAAGGCTTAAATGGCTTTTTTGACCTAAGTTTGAGGATTGCGCTCAAATCAAATGTCCTAGAACCAAATTTCCACATGTAACTACTAGATTGTGATAAAATACACTAATGGGTGAAGTTTGGTTGACTTCTGCGCAGCGGTTTGGGAGTTAACATCAAAATTACATTTCTCGGCCATATCGCATAGATCTCACTGTGAAAAGGCTTAAATGACTTTTTTAATTAAGTTTGATGATTGCGCTCAAACAAAATTTCCTAGAACAAAATTTTCAAATGTAACTACTAGATTGTGATACAATACACTATTGGGTGAAGTTTGGTTGACTTCTGCGCAGCGGTTTGGGAGTTAACATCAAAATTACATTTCTCGGCCATATCGCATAGATCTCACTGTGAAAAGGCTTAAATGGCTTTTTTGACCTAAGTTTGAGGATTGCGCTCAAATCAAATGTCCTATAACCAAATTTCCACATGTAACTACTAGATTGTGATACAATACACTAATGGGTGAAGTTTGGTTGACTTCTGCGCAGCGGTTTGGGAGTTAACATCAAAATTACATTTCTCGGCCATATCGCATAGATCTCACTGTGAAAAGGCTTAAATGACTTTTTTAATTAAGTTTGATGATTGCGCTCAAACAAAATTTCCTAGAACAAAATTTTCAAATGTAACTACTAGATTGTGATACAATACACTATTGGGTGAAGTTTGGTTGACTTCTGCGCAGCGGTTTGGGAGTTAACATCAAAATTACATTTCTCGGCCATATCGCATAGATCTCACTGTGAAAAGGCTTAAATGACTTTTTTAATTAAGTTTGATGATTGCGTTCAAACAAAATGTCCTAGAACAAAATTTTCAAATGTAACTACTAGATTGTGATACAATACACTATTGGGTGAAGTTTGGTTGACTTCTGCGCAGCGGTTTGGGAGTTAACATCAAAATTACATTTCTCGGCCATATCGCATAGATCTCACTGTGAAAAGGCTTAAATGGCTTTTTTGACCTAAGGTTAAAGATTGCGCTCAAACCAAATGTCCTAGAACGAAATTTTCAAATGTAACTACTAGATTGTGATACAATACTCTAATGGGTGAAGTTTGGTTGACTTCTGCGCAGCGGTTTGGGAGTTAACATCAAAATTACATTTCTCGGCCATATCGCATAGATCTCACTGTGAAAAGGCTTAAATGGCTTTTTTGACCTAAGTTTGAGGATTGCACTCAAATCAAATGTCCTATAACCAAATTTCCACATGTAACTACTAGATTGTGATACAATACACTAATGGGTGAAGTTTGGTTGACTTCTGCGCAGCGGTTTGGGAGTGAACATCAAAATTACATTTCTCGGCCATATCGCATAGATCTCACTGTGAAAAGGCTTAAATGGCTTTTTTGATCTAAGTTTGAGGATTGCGCTCAAATCAAATGTCCTAGAACCAAATTTCCACATGTAACTACTAGATTGTGATAAAATACACTAATGGGTGAAGTTTGGTTGACTTCTGCGCAGCGGTTTGGGAGTTAACATCAAAATTACATTTCTCGGCCATATCGCATAGATCTCACTGTGAAAAGGCTTAAATGACTTTTTTAATTAAGTTTGATGATTGCGCTCAAACAAAATTTCCTAGAACAAAATTTTCAAATGTAACTACTAGATTGTGATACAATACACTATTGGGTGAAGTTTGGTTGACTTCTGCGCAGCGGTTTGGGAGTTAACATCAAAATTACATTTCTCGGCCATATCGCATAGATCTCACTGTGAAAAGGCTTAAATGGCTTTTTTGACCTAAGTTTGAGGATTGCGCTCAAATCAAATGTCCTATAACCAAATTTCCACATGTAACTACTGGATTGTGATACAATACACTAATGGGTGAAGTTTGGTTGACTTCTGCGCAGCGGTTTGGGAGTTAACATCAAAATTACATTTCTCGGCCATATCGCATAGATCTCACTGTGAAAAGGCTTAAATGACTTTTTTAATTAAGTTTGATGATTGCGTTCAAACAAAATGTCCTAGAACAAAATTTTCAAATGTAACTACTAGATTGTGATACAATACACTATTGGGTGAAGTTTGGTTGACTTCTGCGCAGCGGTTTGGGAGTTAACATCAAAATTACATTTCTCGGCCATATCGCATATATCTCACTGTGAAAAGGCTTAAATGACTTTTTTAATTAAGTTTGATGATTGCGTTCAAACAAAATGTCCTAGAACAAAATTTTCAAATGTAACTACTAGATTGTGATACAATACACTATTGGGTGAAGTTTGGTTGACTTCTGCGCAGCGGTTTGGGAGTTAACATCAAAATTACATTTCTCGGCCATATCGCATAGATCTCACTGTGAAAAGGCTTAAATGGCTTTTTTGACCTAAGGTTAAAGATTGCGCTCAAACCAAATGTCCTAGAACGAAATTTTCAAATGTAACTACTAGATTGTGATACAATACACTAATGGGTGAAGTTTGGTTGACTTCTGCGCAGTGGTTTGGGAGTTAACATCAAAATTACATTTCTCGGCCATATCGCATAGATCTCACTGTGAAAAGGCTTAAATGGCTTTTTTGACCTAAGTTTGAGGATTGCGCTCAAATCAAATGTCCTATAACCAAATTTCCACATGTAACTACTAGATTGTGATACAATACACTAATGGGTGAAGTTTGGTTGACTTCTGCGCAGCGGTTTGGGAGTGAACATCAAAATTACATTTCTCGGCCATATCGCATAGATCTCACTGTGAAAAGGCTTAAATGGCTTTTTTGACCTAAGTTTGAGGATTGCGCTCAAATCAAATGTCCTAGAACCAAATTTCCACATGTAACTACTAGATTGTGATAAAAAACACTAATGGGTGAATTTTGGTTGACTTCTGCGCAGCGGTTTGGGAGTTAACATCAAAATTACATTTCTCGGCCATATCGCATAGATCTCACTGTGAAAAGGCTTAAATGGCTTTTTTGACCTAAGTTTGAGGATTGCGCTCAAATCAAATGTCCTAGAACCAAATTTCCACATGTAACTACTAGATTGTGATAAAATACACTAATGGGTGAAGTTTGGTTGACTTCTGCGCAGCGGTTTGGGAGTTAACATCAAAATTACATTTCTCGGCCATATCGCATAGATCTCACTGTGAAAAGGCTTAAATGACTTTTTTAATTAAGTTTGATGATTGCGCTCAAACAAAATTTCCTAGAACAAAATTTTCAAATGTAACTACTAGATTGTGATACAATACACTATTGGGTGAAGTTTGGTTGACTTCTGCGCAGCGGTTTGGGAGTTAACATCAAAATTACATTTCTCGGCCATATCGCATAGATCTCACTGTGAAAAGGCTTAAATGGCTTTTTTGACCTAAGGTTAAAGATTGCGCTCAAACCAAATGTCCTAGAACGAAATTTTCAAATGTAACTACTAGATTGTGATACAATACACTAATGGGTGAAGTTTGGTTGACTTCTGCGCAGCGGTTTGGGAGTTAACATCAAAATTACATTTCTCGGCCATATCGCATAGATCTCACTGTGAAAAGGCTTAAATGGCTTTTTTGACCTAAGTTTGAGGATTGCGCTCAAATCAAATGTCCTATAACCAAATTTCCACATGTAACTACTAGATTGTGATACAATACACTAATGGGTGAAGTTTGGTTGACTTCTGCGCAGCGGTTTGGGAGTGAACATCAAAATTACATTTCTCGGCCATATCGCATAGATCTCACTGTGAAAAGGCTTAAATGGCTTTTTTGACCTAAGTTTGAGGATTGCGCTCAAATCAAATGTCCTAGAACCAAATTTCCACATGTAACTACTAGATTGTGATAAAAAACACTAATGGGTGAATTTTGGTTGACTTCTGCGCAGCGGTTTGGGAGTTAACATCAAAATTACATTTCTCGGCCATATCGCATAGATCTCACTGTGAAAAGGCTTAAATGGCTTTTTTGACCTAAGTTTGAGGATTGCGCTCAAATCAAATGTCCTAGAACCAAATTTCCACATGTAACTACTAGATTGTGATAAAATACACTAATGGGTGAAGTTTGGTTGACTTCTGCGCAGCGGTTTGGGAGTTAACATCAAAATTACATTGCTCGGCCATATCGCATAGATCTCACTGTGAAAAGGCTTAAATGACTTTTTTAATTAAGTTTGATGATTGCGCTCAAACAAAATTTCCTAGAACAAAATTTTCAAATGTAACTACTAGATTGTGATACAATACACTATTGGGTGAAGTTTGGTTGACTTCTGCGCAGCGGTTTGGGAGTTAACATCAAAATTACATTTCTCGGCCATATCGCATAGATCTCACTGTGAAAATGCTTAAATGGCTTTTTTGACCTAAGTTTGAGGATTGCGCTCAAATCAAATGTCCTATAACCAAAATTCCACATGTAACTACTAGATTGTGATACAATACACTAATGGGTGAAGTTTGGTTGACTTCTGCGCAGCGGTTTGGGAGTTAACATCAAAATTACATTTCTCGGCCATATCGCATAGATCTCACTGTGAAAAGGCTTAAATGACTTTTTTAATTAAGTTTGATGATTGCGCTCAAACAAAATTTCCTAGAACAAAATTTTCAAATGTAACTACTAGATTGTGATACAATACACTATTAGGTGAAGTTTGGTTGACTTCTGCGCAGCGGTTTGGGAGTTAACATCAAAATTACATTTCTCGGCCATATCGCATAGATCTCACTGTGAAAAGGCTTAAATGACTTTTTTAATTAAGTTTGATGATTGCGTTCAAACAAAATGTCCTAGAACAAAATTTTCAAATGTAACTACTAGATTGTGATACAATACACTATTGGGTGAAGTTTGGTTGACTTCTGCGCAGCGGTTTGGGAGTTAACATCAAAATTACATTTCTCGGCCATATCGCATAGATCTCACTGTGAAAAGGCTTAAATGGCTTTTTTGACCTAAGTTTAAAGATTGCGCTCAAACCAAATGTCCTAGAACGAAATTTTCAAATGTAACTACTAGATTGTGATACAATACACTAATGGGTGAAGTTTGGTTGACTTCTGCGCAGCGGTTTGGGAGTTAACATCAAAATTACATTTCTCGGCCATATCGCATAGATTTCACTGTGAAAAGGCTTAAATGGCTTTTTTATTTTAAGTTTGATGATTGCGCTCAAACCAAATGTCCTAGAACGAAATTTTCAAATGTAACTACTAGAATGTGATACAATACACTATTGGGTGAAGTTTGGTTGACTTCTGCGCAGCGGTTTGGGAGTTAACATCAAAATTACATTTCTCGGCCATATCGCATAGATCTCACTGTGAAAAGGCTTAAATGGCTTTTTTGACCTAAGTTTGAGGATTGCGCTCAAATCAAATGTCCTAGAACCAAATTTCCACATGTAACTACTAGATTGTGATACAATACACTAATGGGTGAAGTTTGGTTTACTTCTGCGCAGCGGTTTGGGAGTTAACATCAAAATTACATTTCTCGGCCATATCGCATAGATCTCACTGTGAAAAGGCTTAAATGGCTTTTTTGACCTAAGTTTAATAATTGCGCTCAAACCAAATGTCCTTGAACGAAATTTTCAAATGTAACTACTAGAATGTGATACAATACACTATTGGGTGAAGTTTGGTTGACTTCTGCGCAGCGGTTTGGGAGTTAACATCAAGATTACATTTCTCGGCCATATCGCATAGATCTCACTGTGAAAAGGCTTAAATGACTTTTTTAATTAAGTTTGATGATTGCGTTCAAACAAAATTTCCTAGAACAAAATTTTCAAATGTAACTACTAGATTGTGATACAATACACTATTGGGTGAAGTTTGGTTGACTTCTGCGCAGCGGTTTGGGAGTTAACATCAAAATTACATTTCTCGGCCATATCGCATAGATCTCACTGTGAAAAGGCTTAAATGGCTTTTTTGACCTAAGTTTGAGGATTGCGCTCAAATCAAATGTCCTAGAACCAAATTTCCACATGTAACTACTAGATTGTGATACAATACACTAATGGTTGAAGTTTGGTTTACTTCTGCGCAGCGGTTTGGGAGTTAACATCAAAATTACATTTCTCGGCCATATCGCATAGATCTCACTGTGAAAAGGCTTAAATGGCTTTTTTGACCTAAGTTTAATAATTGCGCTCAAACCAAATGTCCTTGAACGAAATTTTCAAATGTAACTACTAGAATGTGATACAATACACTATTGGGTGAAGTTTGGTTGACTTCTGCGCAGCGGTTTGGGAGTTAACATCAAGATTACATTTCTCGGCCATATCGCATAGATCTCACTGTGAAAAGGCTTAAATGGCTTTTTTGACCTAAGTTTGAGGATTGCGCTCAAACCAAATGTCCTAGAACGAAATTTTCAAATGTAACTACTAGAATGTGATACAATACACTATTGGGTGAAGTTTGGTTGACTTCTGCGCAGCGGTTTGGGAGTTAACATCAAAATTACATTTCTCGGCCATATCGCATAGATCTCACTGTGAAAAGGCTTAAATGGCTTTTTTGACCTAAGTTTGAGGATTGCGCTCAAATCAAATGTCCTAGAACCAAATTTCCACATGTAACTACTAGATTGTGATAAAATACACTAATGGGTGAAGTTTGGTTGACTTCTGCGCAGCGGTTTGGGAGTTAACATCAAAATTACATTGCTCGGCCATATCGCATAGATCTCACTGTGAAAAGGCTTAAATGACTTTTTTAATTAAGTTTGATGATTGCGCTCAAACAAAATTTCCTAGAACAAAATTTTCAAATGTAACTACTAGATTGTGATACAATACACTATTGGGTGAAGTTTGGTTGACTTCTGCGCAGCGGTTTGGGAGTTAACATCAAAATTACATTTCTCGGCCATATCGCATAGATCTCACTGTGAAAAGGCTTAAATGGCTTTTTTGACCTAAGTTTGAGGATTGCGCTCAAATCAAATGTCCTATAACCAAAATTCCACATGTAACTACTAGATTGTGATACAATACACTAATGGGTGAAGTTTGGTTGACTTCTGCGCAGCGGTTTGGGAGTTAACATCAAAATTACATTTCTCGGCCATATCGCATAGATCTCACTGTGAAAAGGCTTAAATGACTTTTTTAATTAAGTTTGATGATTGCGCTCAAACAAAATTTCCTAGAACAAAATTTTCAAATGTAACTACTAGATTGTGATACAATACACTATTGGGTGAAGTTTGGTTGACTTCTGCGCAGCGGTTTGGGAGTTAACATCAAAATTACATTTCTCGGCCATATCGCATAGATCTCACTGTGAAAAGGCTTAAATGACTTTTTTAATTAAGTTTGATGATTGCGTTCAAACAAAATGTCCTAGAACAAAATTTTCAAATGTAACTACTAGATTGTGATACAATACACTATTGGGTGAAGTTTGGTTGACTTCTGCGCAGCGGTTTGGGAGTTAACATCAAAATTACATTTCTCGGCCATATCGCATATATCTCACTGTGAAAAGGCTTAAATGACTTTTTTAATTAAGTTTGATGATTGCGTTCAAACAAAATGTCCTAGAACAAAATTTTCAAATGTAACTACTAGATTGTGATACAATACACTATTGGGTGAAGTTTGGTTGACTTCTGCGCAGCGGTTTGGGAGTTAACATCAAAATTACATTTCTCGGCCATATCGCATAGATCTCACTGTGAAAAGGCTTAAATGGCTTTTTTGACCTAAGGTTAAAGATTGCGCTCAAACCAAATGTCCTAGAACGAAATTTTCAAATGTAACTACTAGATTGTGATACAATACACTAATGGGTGAAGTTTGGTTGACTTCTGCGCAGCGGTTTGGGAGTTAACATCAAAATTACATTTCTCGGCCATATCGCATAGATCTCACTGTGAAAAGGCTTAAATGGCTTTTTTGACCTAAGTTTGAGGATTGCGCTCAAATCAAATGTCCTATAACCAAATTTCCACATGTAACTACTAGATTGTGATACAATACACTAATGGGTGAAGTTTGGTTGACTTCTGCGCAGCGGTTTGGGAGTGAACATCAAAATTACATTTCTCGGCCATATCGCATAGATCTCACTGTGAAAAGGCTTAAATGGCTTTTTTGACCTAAGTTTGAGGATTGCGCTCAAATCAAATGTCCTAGAACCAAATTTCCACATGTAACTACTAGATTGTGATAAAAAACACTAATGGGTGAATTTTGGTTGACTTCTGCGCAGCGGTTTGGGAGTTAACATCAAAATTACATTTCTCGGCCATATCGCATAGATCTCACTGTGAAAAGGCTTAAATGGCTTTTTTGACCTAAGTTTGAGGATTGCGCTCAAATCAAATGTCCTAGAACCAAATTTCCACATGTAACTACTAGATTGTGATAAAATACACTAATGGGTGAAGTTTGGTTGACTTCTGCGCAGCGGTTTGGGAGTTAACATCAAAATTACATTTCTCGGCCATATCGCATAGATCTCACTGTGAAAAGGCTTAAATGACTTTTTTAATTAAGTTTGATGATTGCGCTCAAACAAAATTTCCTAGAACAAAATTTTCAAATGTAACTACTAGATTGTGATACAATACACTATTGGGTGAAGTTTGGTTGACTTCTGCGCAGCGGTTTGGGAGTTAACATCAAAATTACATTTCTCGGCCATATCGCATAGATCTCACTGTGAAAAGGCTTAAATGGCTTTTTTGACCTAAGTTTGAGGATTGCGCTCAAATCAAATGTCCTATAACCAAAATTCCACATGTAACTACTAGATTGTGATACAATACACTAATGGGTGAAGTTTGGTTGACTTCTGCGCAGCGGTTTGGGAGTTAACATCAAAATTACATTTCTCGGCCATATCGCATAGATCTCACTGTGAAAAGGCTTAAATGACTTTTTTAATTAAGTTTGATGATTGCGCTCAAACAAAATTTCCTAGAACAAAATTTTCAAATGTAACTACTAGATTGTGATACAATACACTATTGGGTGAAGTTTGGTTGACTTCTGCGCAGCGGTTTGGGAGTTAACATCAAAATTACATTTCTCGGCCATATCGCATAGATCTCACTGTGAAAAGGCTTAAATGACTTTTTTAATTAAGTTTGATGATTGCGTTCAAACAAAATGTCCTAGAACAAAATTTTCAAATGTAACTACTAGATTGTGATACAATACACTATTGGGTGAAGTTTGGTTGACTTCTGCGCAGCGGTTTGGGAGTTAACATCAAAATTACATTTCTCGGCCATATCGCATAGATCTCACTGTGAAAAGGCTTAAATGGCTTTTTTGACCTAAGGTTAAAGATTGCGCTCAAACCAAATGTCCTAGAACGAAATTTTCAAATGTAACTACTAGATTGTGATACAATACTCTAATGGGTGAAGTTTGGTTGACTTCTGCGCAGCGGTTTGGGAGTTAACATCAAAATTACATTTCTCGGCCATATCGCATAGATCTCACTGTGAAAAGGCTTAAATGGCTTTTTTGACCTAAGTTTGAGGATTGCGCTCAAATCAAATGTCCTATAACCAAATTTCCACATGTAACTACTAGATTGTGATACAATACACTAATGGGTGAAGTTTGGTTGACTTCTGCGCAGCGGTTTGGGAGTGAACATCAAAATTACATTTCTCGGCCATATCGCATAGATCTCACTGTGAAAAGGCTTAAATGGCTTTTTTGATCTAAGTTTGAGGATTGCGCTCAAATCAAATGTCCTAGAACCAAATTTCCACATGTAACTACTAGATTGTGATAAAATACACTAATGGGTGAAGTTTGGTTGACTTCTGCGCAGCGGTTTGGGAGTTAACATCAAAATTACATTTCTCGGCCATATCGCATAGATCTCACTGTGAAAAGGCTTAAATGACTTTTTTAATTAAGTTTGATGATTGCGCTCAAACAAAATTTCCTAGAACAAAATTTTCAAATGTAACTACTAGATTGTGATACAATACACTATTGGGTGAAGTTTGGTTGACTTCTGCGCAGCGGTTTGGGAGTTAACATCAAAATTACATTTCTCGGCCATATCGCATAGATCTCACTGTGAAAAGGCTTAAATGGCTTTTTTGACCTAAGTTTGAGGATTGCGCTCAAATCAAATGTCCTATAACCAAATTTCCACATGTAACTACTAGATTGTGATACAATACACTAATGGGTGAAGTTTGGTTGACTTCTGCGCAGCGGGTTGGGAGTTAACATCAAAATTACATTTCTCGGCCATATCGCATAGATCTCACTGTGAAAAGGCTTAAATGACTTTTTTAATTAAGTTTGATGATTGCGTTCAAACAAAATGTCCTAGAACAAAATTTTCAAATGTAACTACTAGATTGTGATACAATACACTATTGGGTGAAGTTTGGTTGACTTCTGCGCAGCGGTTTGGGAGTTAACATCAAAATTACATTTCTCGGCCATATCGCATATATCTCACTGTGAAAAGGCTTAAATGACTTTTTTAATTAAGTTTGATGATTGCGTTCAAACAAAATGTCCTAGAACAAAATTTTCAAATGTAACTACTAGATTGTGATACAATACACTATTGGGTGAAGTTTGGTTGACTTCTGCGCAGCGGTTTGGGAGTTAACATCAAAATTACATTTCTCGGCCATATCGCATAGATCTCACTGTGAAAAGGCTTAAATGGCTTTTTTGACCTAAGGTTAAAGATTGCGCTCAAACCAAATGTCCTAGAACGAAATTTTCAAATGTAACTACTAGATTGTGATACAATACACTAATGGGTGAAGTTTGGTTGACTTCTGCGCAGCGGTTTGGGAGTTAACATCAAAATTACATTTCTCGGCCATATCGCATAGATCTCACTGTGAAAAGGCTTAAATGGCTTTTTTGACCTAAGTTTGAGGATTGCGCTCAAATCAAATGTCCTATAACCAAATTTCCACATGTAACTACTAGATTGTGATACAATACACTAATGGGTGAAGTTTGGTTGACTTCTGCGCAGCGGTTTGGGAGTGAACATCAAAATTACATTTCTCGGCCATTTTGCATAGATCTCACTGTGAAAAGGCTTAAATGGCTTTTTTGACCTAAGTTTGAGGATTGCGCTCAAATCAAATGTCCTAGAACCAAATTTCCACATGTAACTACTAGATTGTGATAAAATACACTAATGGGTGAATTTTGGTTGACTTCTGCGCAGCGGTTTGGGAGTTAACATCAAAATTACATTTCTCGGCCATATCGCATAGATCTCACTGTGAAAAGGCTTAAATGACTTTTTTAATTAAGTTTGATGATTGCGCTCAAACAAAATTTCCTAGAACAAAATTTTCAAATGTAACTACTAGATTGTGATACAATACACTATTGGGTGAAGTTTGGTTGACTTCTGCGCAGCGGTTTGGGAGTTAACATCAAAATTACATTTCTCGGCCATATCGCATAGATCTCACTGTGAAAAGGCTTAAATGGCTTTTTTGACCTAAGTTTGAGGATTGCGCTCAAATCAAATGTCCTAGAACCAAATTTCCACATGTAACTACTAGATTGTGATACAATACACTAATGGGTGAAGTTTGGTTGACTTCTGCGCAGCGGTTTGGGAGTTAACATCAAAATTACATTTCTCGGCCATATCGCATAGATCTCACTGTGAAAAGGCTTAAATGACTTTTTTAATTAAGTTTGATGATTGCGTTCAAACAAAATGTCCTAGAACAAAATTTTCAAATGTAACTACTAGATTGTGATACAATACACTATTGGTTGAAGTTTGGTTGACTTCTGCGCAGCGGTTTGGGAGTTAACATCAAAATTACATTTCTCGGCCATATCGCATAGATCTCACTGTGAAAAGGCTTAAATGGCTTTTTTGACCTAAGTTTGAGGATTGCGCTCAAATCAAATGTCCTAGAACCAAAATTTCCACATGTAACTACTAGATTGTGATAAAATACACTAATGGGTGAAGTTTTGTTGACTTCTGCGCAGCGGTTTGGGAGTTAACATCAAAATTACATTTCTCGGCCATATCGCATAGATCTCACTGTGAAAAGGCTTAAATGACTTTTTTAATTAAGTTTGATGATTGCGCTCAAAAAAAATTTCCTAGAACAAAATTTTCAAATGTAACTACTAGATTGTGATACAATACACTATTGGGTGAAGTTTGGTTGACTTCTGCGCAGCGGTTTGGGAGTTAACATCAAAATTACATTTCTCGGCCATATCGCATAGATCTCACTGTGAAAAGGCTTAAATGGCTTTTTTGACCTAAGTTTAAAGATTGCGCTCAAACCAAATGTCCTAGAACGAAATTTTCAAATGTAACTACTAGATTGTGATACAATACACTAATGGGTGAAGTTTGGTTGACTTCTGCGCAGCGGTTTGGGAGTTAACATCAAAATTACATTTCTCGGCCATATCGCATAGATCTCACTGTGAAAAGGCTTAAATGGCTTTTTTGACCTAAGTTTGAGGATTGCGCTCAAATCAAATGTCCTATAACCAAATTTCCACATGTAACTACTAGATTGTGATACAATACACTAATGGGTGAAGTTTGGTTGTCTTCTGCGCAGCGGTTTGGGAGTGAACATCAAAATTACATTTCTCGGCCATATCGCATATATCTCACTGTGAAAAGGCTTAAATTACTTTTTTAATTAAGTTTGATGATTGCGCTCAAACCAAATGTCCTAGAACGAAATTTTCAAATGTAACTACTAGAATGTGATACAATACACTATTGGGTGAAGTTTGGTTGACTTCTGCGCAGCGGTTTGGGAGTTAACATCAAAATTACATTTCTCGGCCATATCGCATAGATCTCAATGTGAAAAGGCTTAAATGGCTTTTTTGACCTAAGTTTGAGGATTGCGCTCAAATCAAATGTCCTAGAACCAAATTTCCACATGTAACTACTAGATTGTGATACAATACACTAATGGGTGAAGTTTGGTTTACTTCTGCGCAGCGGTTTGGGAGTTAACATCAAAATTACATTTCTCGGCCATATCGCATAGATCTCACTGTGAAAAGGCTTAAATGGCTTTTTTGACCTAAGTTTAATAATTGCGCTCAAACCAAATGTCCTTGAACGAAATTTTCAAATGTAACTACTAGAATGTGATACAATACACTATTGGGTGAAGTTTGGTTGACTTCTGCGCAGCGGTTTGGGAGTTAACATCAAGATTACATTTCTCGGCCATATCGCATAGATCTCACTGTGAAAAGGCTTAAATGACTTTTTTAATTAAGTTTGATGATTGCGTTCAAACAAAATTTCCTAGAACAAAATTTTCAAATGTAACTACTAGATTGTGATACAATACACTATTGGGTGAAGTTTGGTTGACTTCTGCGCAGCGGTTTGGGAGTTAACATCAAAATTACATTTCTCGGCCATATCGCATAGATCTCACTGTGAAAAGGCTTAAATGGCTTTTTTGACCTAAGTTTGAGGATTGCGCTCAAACCAAATGTCCTAGAACGAAATTTTCAAATGTAACTACTAGAATGTGATACAATACACTATTGGGTGAAGTTTGGTTGACTTCTGCGCAGCGGTTTGGGAGTTAACATCAAAATTACATTTCTCGGCCATATTGCATAGATCTCACTGTGAAAAGGCTTAAATGGCTTTTTTGACCTAAGTTTGAGGATTGCGCTCAAATCAAATGTCCTAGAACCAAATTTCCACATGTAACTACTAGATTGTGATACAATACACTAATGGGTGAAGTTTGGTTGACTTCTGCGCAGCGGTTTGGGAGTTAACATCAAAATTACATTTCTCGGCCATATCGCATAGATCTCACTGTGAAAAGGCTTAAATGACTTTTTTAATTAAGTTTGATGATTGCGTTCAAACAAAATGTCCTAGAACAAAATTTTCAAATGTAACTACTAGATTGTGATACAATACACTATTGGTTGAAGTTTGGTTGACTTCTGCGCAGCGGTTTGGGAATTAACATCAAAATTACATTTCTCGGCCATATCGCATAGATCTCACTGTGAAAAGGCTTAAATGGCTTTTTTGACCTAAGTTTGAGGATTGCGCTCAAATCAAATGTCCTAGAACCAAATTTCCACATGTAACTACTAGATTGTGATAAAATACACTAATGGGTGAAGTTTGGTTGACTTCTGCGCTGCGGTTTGGGAGTTATCAAAATTACATTTCTCGGCCATATCGCATAGATCTCACTGTGAAAAGGCTTAAATGACTTTTTTAAGTTTGATGATTGCGCTCAAACAAAATTTCCTAGAACAAAATTTTCAAATGTAACTACTAGATTGTGATACAATACACTATTAGGTGAAGTTTGGTTGACTTCTGCGCAGCGGTTTGGGAGTTAACATCAAAATTACATTTCTCGGCCATATCGCATAGATCTCACTGTGAAAAGGCTTAAATGGCTTTTTTGACCTAAGTTTAAAGATTGCGCTCAAACCAAATGTCCTAGAACGAAATTTTCAAATGTAACTACTAGATTGTGATACAATACACTAATGGGTGAAGTTTGGTTGACTTCTGCGCAGCGGTTTGGGAGTTAACATCAAAATTACATTTCTCGGCCATATCGCATAGATCTCACTGTGAAAAGGCTTAAATGGCTTTTTTAATTAAGTTTGATGATTGCGCTCAAACCAAATGTCCTAGAACGAAATTTTCAAATGTAACTACTAGAATGTGATACAATACACTATTGGGTGAAGTTTGGTTGACTTCTGCGCAGCGGTTTGGGAGTTAACATCAAAATTACATTTCTCGGCCATATCGCATAGATCTCACTGTGAAAAGGCTTAAATGGCTTTTTTGACCTAAGTTTGAGGATTGCGCTCAAATCAAATGTCCTAGAACCAAATTTCCACATGTAACTACTAGATTGTGATACAATACACTAATGGGTGAAGTTTGGTTTACTTCTGCGCAGCGGTTTGGGAGTTAACATCAAAATTACATTTCTCGGCCATATCGCATAGATCTCACTGTGAAAAGGCTTAAATGGCTTTTTTGACCTAAGTTTAATAATTGCGCTCAAACCAAATGTCCTTGAACGAAATTTTCAAATGTAACTACTAGAATGTGATACAATACACTATTGGGTGAAGTTTGGTTGACTTCTGCGCAGCGGTTTGGGAGTTAACATCAAGATTACATTTCTCGGCCATATCGCATAGATCTCACTGTGAAAAGGCTTAAATGACTTTTTTAATTAAGTTTGATGATTGCGTTCAAACAAAATTTCCTAGAACAAAATTTTCAAATGTAACTACTAGATTGTGATACAATACACTATTGGGTGAAGTTTGGTTGACTTCTGCGCAGCGGTTTGGGAGTTAACATCAAAATTACATTTCTCGGCCATATCGCATAGATCTCACTGTGAAAAGGCTTAAATGGCTTTTTTGACCTAAGTTTGAGGATTGCGCTCAAATCAAATGTCCTAGAACCAAATTTCCACATGTAACTACTAGATTGTGATACAATACACTAATGGTTGAAGTTTGGTTTACTTCTGCGCAGCGGTTTGGGAGTTAACATCAAAATTACATTTCTCGGCCATATCGCATAGATCTCACTGTGAAAAGGCTTAAATGGCTTTTTTGACCTAAGTTTAATAATTGCGCTCAAACCAAATGTCCTTGAACGAAATTTTCAAATGTAACTACTAGAATGTGATACAATACACTATTGGGTGAAGTTTGGTTGACTTCTGCGCAGCGGTTTGGGAGTTAACATCAAGATTACATTTCTCGGCCATATCGCATAGATCTCACTGTGAAAAGGCTTAAATGACTTTTTTAATTAAGTTTGATGATTGCGTTCAAACAAAATTTCCTAGAACAAAATTTTCAAATGTAACTACTAGATTGTGATACAATACACTATTGGGTGAAGTTTGGTTGACTTCTGCGCAGCGGTTTGGGAGTTAACATCAAAATTACATTTCTCGGCCATATCGCATAGATCTCACTGTGAAAAGGCTTAAATGGCTTTTTTGACCTAAGTTTGAGGATTGCGCTCAAACCAAATGTCCTAGAACGAAATTTTCAAATGTAACTACTAGAATGTGATACAATACACTATTGGGTGAAGTTTGGTTGACTTCTGCGCAGCGGTTTGGGAGTTAACATCAAAATTACATTTCTCGGCCATATTGCATAGATCTCACTGTGAAAAGGCTTAAATGGCTTTTTTGACCTAAGTTTGAGGATTGCGCTCAAATCAAATGTCCTAGAACCAAATTTCCACATGTAACTACTAGATTGTGATACAATACACTAATGGGTGAAGTTTGGTTGACTTCTGCGCAGCGGTTTGGGAGTTAACATCAAAATTACATTTCTCGGCCATATCGCATAGATCTCACTGTGAAAAGGCTTAAATGACTTTTTTAATTAAGTTTGATGATTGCGTTCAAACAAAATGTCCTAGAACAAAATTTTCAAATGTAACTACTAGATTGTGATACAATACACTATTGGTTGAAGTTTGGTTGACTTCTGCGCAGCGGTTTGGGAATTAACATCAAAATTACATTTCTCGGCCATATCGCATAGATCTCACTGTGAAAAGGCTTAAATGGCTTTTTTGACCTAAGTTTGAGGATTGCGCTCAAATCAAATGTCCTAGAACCAAATTTCCACATGTAACTACTAGATTGTGATAAAATACACTAATGGGTGAAGTTTGGTTGACTTCTGCGCTGCGGTTTGGGAGTTAACATCAAAATTACATTTCTCGGCCATATCGCATAGATCTCACTGTGAAAAGGCTTAAATGACTTTTTTAAGTTTGATGATTGCGCTCAAACAAAATTTCCTAGAACAAAATTTTCAAATGTAACTACTAGATTGTGATACAATACACTATTAGGTGAAGTTTGGTTGACTTCTGCGCAGCGGTTTGGGAGTTAACATCAAAATTACATTTCTCGGCCATATCGCATAGATCTCACTGTGAAAAGGCTTAAATGACTTTTTTAATTAAGTTTGATGATTGCGTTCAAACAAATGTCCTAGAACAAAATTTTCAAATGTAACTACTAGATTGTGATACAATACACTATTGGGTGAAGTTTGGTTGACTTCTGCGCAGCGGTTTGGGAGTTAACATCAAAATTACATTTCTCGGCCATATCGCATAGATCTCACTGTGAAAAGGCTTAAATAGCTTTTTTGACCTAAGTTTAAAGATTGCGCTCAAACCAAATGTCCTAGAACGAAATTTTCAAATGTAACTACTAGAATGTGATACAATACACTATTGGGTGAAGTTTGGTTGACTTCTGCGCAGCGGTTTGGGAGTTAACATCAAAATTACATTTCTCGGCCATATCGCATAGATCTCACTGTGAAAATGCTTAAATGGCTTTTTTGACCTAAGTTTGAGGATTGCGCTCAAATCAAATGTCCTAGAACCAAATTTTCACATGTAACTACTAGATTGTGATACAATACACTATTGGGTGAAGTTTGGTTGACTTCTGCGCAGCGGTTTGGGAGTTAACATCAAAATTACATTTCTCGGCCATATCGCATAGATCTCACTGTGAAAAGGCTTAAATGGCTTTTTTGACCTAAGTTTGAGGATTGCGCTCAAATCAAATGTCCTAGAACCAAATTTCCACATGTAATTACTAGATTGTGATACAATACACTAATGGGTGAAGTTTGGTTGACTTCTGCGCAGCGGTTTGGGAGTTAACATCAAAATTACATTTCTAGGCCATATCGCATAGATCTCACTGTGAAAAGGCTTAAATGACTTTTTTAATTAAGTTTAATGATTGCGCTCAAACCAAATGTCCTACAACAAAATTTTCAAATGTAACTACTAGAATGTGATACAATACACTATTGGATGAAGTTTAGTTGACTTCTGCGCAGCGGTTTGGGAGTTAACATCAAAATTACATTTCTCGGCCATATCGCATAGATCTCATTGTGAAAAGGCTTAAATGGCTTTTTTGACCTAAGTTTAATGATTGCGCTCAAACCAAATGTCCTAGAACAAAATTTTCAAATGTAACTACTAGAATGTGATACAATACACTATTGGGTGAAGTTTGGTTGACTTCTGCGCAGCGGTTTGGGAGTTAACATCAAAATTACATTTCTCGGCCATATCGCATAGATCTCACTGTGAAAAGGCTTAAATGGCTTTTTTGACCTAAGTTTGAGTATTGCGCTCAAATCAAATGTCCTAGAACCAAATTTCCACATGTAACTACTAGATTGTGATACAATACACTAATGGGTGAAGTTTGGTTGACTTCTGCGCAGCGGTTTGGGAGTTAACATCAAAATTACATTTCTCGGCCATATCGCATAGATCTCACTGTGAAAAGGCTTAAATGACTTTTTTAATTAAGTTTGATGATTGCGCTCAAACAAAATGTCCTAGAACAAACTTTTCAAATGTAACTACTAGATTGTGATACAATACACTATTGGGTGAAGTTTGGTTGAGTTCTGCGCAGCGGTTTGGGAGTTAACATCAAAATTACATTTCTCGGCCATATCGCATAGATCTCACTGTGAAAAGGCTTAAATGGCTTTTTTGACCTAAGTTTGAGGATTGCGCTCAAATCAAATGTCCTAGAACCAAATTTCCACATGTAACTACTAGATTGTGATACAATACACTAATGGTTGAAGTTTGGTTGACTTCTGCGCAGCGGTTTGGGAGTGAACATCAAAATTACATTTCTCGGCCATATCGCATAGATCTCACTGTGAAAAGGCTTAAATGACTTTTTTTAATTAAGTTTGAAGATTGCGCTCAAATCAAATGTCCTAGAACTAAATTTCCAAATGTAACTACTAGATTGTGATACAATACACTATTGGGTGAAGTTTGGTTGACTTCTGCGCAGCGGTTTGGGAGTTAACATCAAAATTACATTTCTCGGCCATATCGCATAGATCTCACTGTGAAAAGGCTTAAATAGCTTTTTTGACCTAAGTTTAATAATTGCGCTCAAACCAAATGTCCTAGAACGAAATTTTCAAATGTAACTACTAGAATGTGATACAATACACTATTGGGTGAAGTTTGGTTGACTTCTGCGCAGCGGTTTGGGAGTTAACATCAAAATTACATTTCTCGGCCATATCGCATAGATCTCGCTGTGAAAATGCTTAAATGGCTTTTTTGACCTAAGTTTGAGGATTGCGCTCAAATCAAATGTCCTAGAAACAAATTTTCACATGTAACTACTAGATTGTGATACAATACACTAATGGGTGAAGTTTGGTTGACTTCTGCGCAGCGGTTTGGGAGTTAACATCAAAATTACATTTCTCGGCCATATCGCATTGATCTCACTGTGAAAAGGCTTAAATGACTTTTTTAATTAAGTTTGATGATTGCGCTCAAACAAAATTTCCTAGAACAAAATTTTCAAATGTATTTACTAGATTGTGATACAATACACTATTGGGTGAAGTTTGGTTGACTTCTGCGCAGCGGTTTGGGAGTTAACATCAAAATTACATTTCTCGGCCATATCGCATAGATCTCACTGTGAAAAGGCTTAAATGGCTTTTTTGACCTAAGTTTGAGGATTGCGCTCAAATCAAATGTCCAATAACCAAATTTCTACATGTAACTACTAGATTGTGATACAATACACTAATGGGTGAAGTTTGGTTGACTTCTGCGCAGCGGTTTGGGAGTTATAATCAAAATTACATTTCTCGGCCATATCGCATAGATCTCACTGTGAAAAGGCTTAAATGGCTTTTTTGACCTAAGTTTGAGGATTGCGCTCAAATCAAATGTCCAATAACCAAATTTCCACATGTAACTACTAGATTGTGATACAATACACTAATGGGTGAAGTTAGGTTGACTTCTGCGCAGCGGTTTGGGAGTTAACATCAAAATTACATTTCTCGGCCATATCGCATAGATCTCACTGTGAAAAGGCTTAAATGACTTTTTTAATTAAGTTTGATGATTGCGTTCAAATAAAATGTCCTAGAACAAAATTTTCAAATGTAACTACTAGATTGCGATACAATACACTATTGGGTGAAGTTTGGTTGACTTCTGCGCAGCGGTTTGGGAGTTAACATCAAAATTACATTTCTCGGCCATATCGCATAGATCTCACTGTGAAAAGGCTTAAATGGCTTTTTTGACCTAAGTTTGAGGATTGCGCTCAAATCAAATGTCCTAGAACCAAATTTTCACATGTAACTACTAGATTGTGATACAATACACTAATGGGTGAAGTTTGGTTGACTTCTGCGCAGCGGTTTGGGAGTTAACATCAAAATTACATTTCTCGGCCATATCGCATTGATCTCACTGTGAAAAGGCTTAAATGACTTTTTTAATTAAGTTTGATGATTGCGCTCAAACAAAATTTCCTAGAACAAAATTTTCAAATGTAACTACTAGATTGTGATACAATACACTATTGGGTGAAGTTTGGTTGACTTCTGCGCAGCGGTTTGGGAGTTAACATCAAAATTACATTTCTCGGCCATATCGAATAGATCTCACTGTGAAAAGGCTTAAATGGCTTTTTTGACCTAAGTTTAATGATTGCGCTCAAACCAAATGTCCTAGAACGAAATTTTCAAATGTAACTACTAGAATGTGATACAATACACTATTGGGTGAAGTTTAGTTGACTTCTGCGCAGCGGTTTGGGAGTTAACATGAAAATTACATTTCTCGGCCATATCGCATAGATCTCACTGTGAAAAGGCTTAAATGGCTTTTTTGACCTAAGTTTGAGGATTGCGCTCAAATCAAATGTCCTAGAACCAAATTTCTACATGTAACTACTAGATTGTGATACAATACACTAATGGGTGAAGTTTGGTTGACTTCTGCGCAGCGGTTTGGGAGTTAACATCAAAATTACATTTCTCGGCCATATCGCATAGATCTCACTGTGAAAAGGCTTAAATGACTTTTTTAATTAAGTTTAATGATTGCGCTCAAACCAAATGTCCTAGAACAAAATTTTCAAATGTAACTACTAGAATGTGATACAATACACTATTGGATGAAGTTTAGTTGACTTCTGCGCAGCGGTTTGGGAGTTAACATCAAAATTACATTTCTCGGCCATATCGCATAGATCTCACTGTGAAAAGGCTTAAATGGCTTTTTTGAGCTAAGTTTAATGATTGCGCTCAAACCAAATGTCCTAGAACGAAATTTTCAAATGTAACTACTAGAATGTGATACAATACACTATTGGGTGAAGTTTGGTTGACTTCTGCGCAGCGGTTTGGGAGTTAACATCAAAATTACATTTCTCGGCCATATCGCATAGATCTCACTGTGAAAAGGCTTAAATGGCTTTTTTGACCTAAGTTTGAGTATTGCGCTCAAATCAAATGTCCTAGAACCAAATTTCCACATGTAACTACTAGATTGTGATACAATACACTAATGGGTGAAGTTTGGTTGACTTCTGCGCAGCGGTTTGGGAGTTAACATCAAAATTACATTTCTCGGCCATATCGCATAGATCTCACTGTGAAAAGGCTTAAATGACTTTTTTAATTAAGTTTGATGATTGCGCTCAAACAAAATGTCCTAGAACAAACTTTTCAAATGTAACTACTAGATTGTGATACAATACACTGTTGGGTGAAGTTTGGTTGAGTTCTGCGCAGCGGTTTGGGAGTTAACATCAAAATTACATTTCTCGGCCATATCGCATAGATCTCACTGTGAAAAGGCTTAAATGGCTTTTTTGACCTAAGTTTGAGGATTGCGCTCAAATCAAATGTCCTAGAACCAAATTTCCACATGTAACTACTAGATTGTGATACAATACACTAATGGTTGAAGTTTGGTTGACTTCTGCGCAGCGGTTTGGGAGTGAACATCAAAATTACATTTCTCGGCCATATCGCATAGATCTCACTGTGAAAAGGCTTAAATGGCTTTTTTGACCTAAGTTTGAGGATTGCGCTCAAATCAAATGTCCTAGAACCAAATTTCCACATGTAATTACTAGATTGTGATACAATACACTAATGGGTGAAGTTTGTTTGACTTCTGCGCAGCGGTTTGGGAGTTAACATCAAAATTACATTTCTCGGCCATATCGCATAGATCTCACTGTGAAAAGGCTTAAATGGCTTTTTTGACCTAAGTTTGAGGATTGCGCTCAAATCAAATGTCCTAGAACCAAATTTCCACATGTAATTACTAGATTGTGATACAATACACTAATGGGTGAAGTTTGGTTGACTTCTGCGCAGCGGTTTGGGAGTTAACATCAAAATTACATTGCTAGGCCATATCGCATAGATCTCACTGTGAAAAGGCTTAAATGACTTTTTTAATTAAGTTTAATGATTGCGCTCAAACCAAATGTCCTACAACAAAATTTTCAAATGTAACTACTAGAATGTGATACAATACACTATTGGATGAAGTTTAGTTGACTTCTGCGCAGCGGTTTGGGAGTTAACATCAAAATTACATTTCTCGGCCATATCGCATAGATCTCATTGTGAAAAGGCTTAAATGGCTTTTTTGACCTAAGTTTAATGATTGCGCTCAAACCAAATGTCCTAGAACAAAATTTTCAAATGTAACTACTAGAATGTGATACAATACACTATTGGGTGAAGTTTGGTTGACTTCTGCGCAGCGGTTTGGGAGTTAACATCAAAATTACATTTCTCGGCCATATCGCATAGATCTCACTGTGAAAAGGCTTAAATGGCTTTTTTGACCTAAGTTTGAGTATTGCGCTCAAATCAAATGTCCTAGAACCAAATTTCCACATGTAACTACTAGATTGTGATACAATACACTAATGGGTGAAGTTTGGTTGACTTCTGCGCAGCGGTTTGGGAGTTAACATCAAAATTACATTTCTCGGCCATATCGCATAGATCTCACTGTGAAAAGGCTTAAATGACTTTTTTAATTAAGTTTGATGATTGCGCTCAAACAAAATGTCCTAGAACAAACTTTTCAAATGTAACTACTAGATTGTGATACAATACACTGTTGGGTGAAGTTTGGTTGAGTTCTGCGCAGCGGTTTGGGAGTTAACATCAAAATTACATTTCTCGGCCATATCGCATAGATCTCACTGTGAAAAGGCTTAAATGGCTTTTTTGACCTAAGTTTGAGGATTGCGCTCAAATCAAATGTCCTAGAACCAAATTTCCACATGTAACTACTAGATTGTGATACAATACACTAATGGTTGAAGTTTGGTTGACTTCTGCGCAGCGGTTTGGGAGTGAACATCAAAATTACATTTCTCGGCCATATCGCATAGATCTCACTGTGAAAAGGCTTAAATGGCTTTTTTGACCTAAGTTTGAGGATTGCGCTCAAATCAAATGTCCTAGAACCAAATTTCCACATGTAATTACTAGATTGTGATACAATACACTAATGGGTGAAGTTTGTTTGACTTCTGCGCAGCGGTTTGGGAGTTAACATCAAAATTACATTTCTCGGCCATATCGCATAGATCTCACTGTGAAAAGGCTTAAATGGCTTTTTTGACCTAAGTTTGAGGATTGCGCTCAAATCAAATGTCCTAGAACCAAATTTTCACATGTAACTACTAGATTGTGATACAATACACTAATGGGTGAAGTTTGGTTGACTTCTGCGCAGCGGTTTGGGAGTTAACATCAAAATTACATTTCTCGGCCATATCGCATTGATCTCACTGTGAAAAGGCTTAAATGACTTTTTTAATTAAGTTTGATGATTGCGCTCAAACAAAATTTCCTAGAACAAAATTTTCAAATGTAACTACTAGATTGTGATACAATACACTATTGGGTGAAGTTTGGTTGACTTCTGCGCAGCGGTTTGGGAGTTAACATCAAAATTACATTTCTCGGCCATATCGAATAGATCTCACTGTGAAAAGGCTTAAATGGCTTTTTTGACCTAAGTTTAATGATTGCGCTCAAACCAAATGTCCTAGAACGAAATTTTCAAATGTAACTACTAGAATGTGATACAATACACTATTGGGTGAAGTTTAGTTGACTTCTGCGCAGCGGTTTGGGAGTTAACATGAAAATTACATTTCTCGGCCATATCGCATAGATCTCACTGTGAAAAGGCGTAAATGGCTTTTTTGACCTAAGTTTGAGGATTGCGCTCAAATCAAATGTCCTAGAACCAAATTTCTACATGTAACTACTAGATTGTGATACAATACACTAATGGGTGAAGTTTGGTTGACTTCTGCGCAGCGGTTTGGGAGTTATAATCAAAATTACATTTCTCGGCCATATCGCATAGATCTAACTGTGAAAAGGCTTAAATGGCTTTTTTGACCTAAGTTTGAGGATTGCGCTCAAATCAAATGTCCAATAACCAAATTTCCACATGTAACTACTAGATTCTGATACAATACACTAATGGGTAAAGTTTGGTTGACTTCTGCGCAGCGGTTTGGGAGTTAACATCAAAATTACATTTCTCGGCCATATCGCATAGATCTCACTGTGAAAAGGCTTAAATGACTTTTTTAATTAAGTTTGATGATTGCGTTCAAACAAAATGTCATAGAACAAAATTTTCAAATGTAACTACTAGATTGTGATACAATACACTATTGGGTGAAGTTTGGTTGACTTCTGCGCAGCGGTTTGGGAGTTAACATCAAAATTACATTTCTCGGCCATATCGCATAGATCTCACTGTGAAAAGGCTTAAATGGCTTTTTTGACCTAAGTTTGAGGATTGCGCTCAAATCAAATGTCCTAGAACCAAATTTCCACATGTAATTACTAGATTGTGATACAATACACTAATGGGTGAAGTTTGGTTGACTTCTGCGCAGCGGTTTGGGAGTTAACATCAAAATTACATTGCTAGGCCATATCGCATAGATCTCACTGTGAAAAGGCTTAAATGACTTTTTTAATTAAGTTTAATGATTGCGCTCAAACCAAATGTCCTACAACAAAATTTTCAAATGTAACTACTAGAATGTGATACAATACACTATTGGATGAAGTTTAGTTGACTTCTGCGCAGCGGTTTGGGAGTTAACATCAAAATTACATTTCTCGGCCATATCGCATAGATCTCATTGTGAAAAGGCTTAAATGGCTTTTTTGACCTAAGTTTAATGATTGCGCTCAAACCAAATGTCCTAGAACAAAATTTTCAAATGTAACTACTAGAATGTGATACAATACACTATTGGGTGAAGTTTGGTTGACTTCTGCGCAGCGGTTTGGGAGTTAACATCAAAATTACATTTCTCGGCCATATCGCATAGATCTCACTGTGAAAAGGCTTAAATGGCTTTTTTGACCTAAGTTTGAGTATTGCGCTCAAATCAAATGTCCTAGAACCAAATTTCCACATGTAACTACTAGATTGTGATACAATACACTAATGGGTGAAGTTTGGTTGACTTCTGCGCAGCGGTTTGGGAGTTAACATCAAAATTACATTTCTCGGCCATATCGCATAGATCTCACTGTGAAAAGGCTTAAATGACTTTTTTAATTAAGTTTGATGATTGCGCTCAAACAAAATGTCCTAGAACAAACTTTTCAAATGTAACTACTAGATTGTGATACAATACACTGTTGGGTGAAGTTTGGTTGAGTTCTGCGCAGCGGTTTGGGAGTTAACATCAAAATTACATTTCTCGGCCATATCGCATAGATCTCACTGTGAAAAGGCTTAAATGGCTTTTTTGACCTAAGTTTGAGGATTGCGCTCAAATCAAATGTCCTAGAACCAAATTTCCACATGTAACTACTAGATTGTGATACAATACACTAATGGTTGAAGTTTGGTTGACTTCTGCGCAGCGGTTTGGGAGTGAACATCAAAATTACATTTCTCGGCCATATCGCATAGATCTCACTGTGAAAAGGCTTAAATGACTTTTTTTAATTAAGTTTGAAGATTGCGCTCAAATCAAATGTCCTAGAACTAAATTTCCAAATGTAACTACTAGATTGTGATACAATACACTATTGGGTGAAGTTTGGTTGACTTCTGCGCAGCGGTTTGGGAGTTAACATCAAAATTACATTTCTCGGCCATATCGCATAGATCTCACTGTGAAAAGGCTTAAATGGCTTTTTTGACCTAAGTTTAATGATTGCGCTCCAACCAAATGTCCTAGAACGAAATTTTCAAATGTAACTACTAGAATGTGATACAATACACTATTGGGTGAAGTTTAGTTGACTTCTGCGCAGCGGTTTGGGAGTTAACATGAAAATTACATTTCTCGGCCATATCGCATAGATCTCACTGTGAAAAGGCTTAAATGGCTTTTTTGACCTAAGTTTGAGGATTGCGCTCAAATCAAATGTCCTAGAACCAAATTTCTACATGTAACTACTAGATTGTGATACAATACACTAATGGGTGAAGTTTGGTTGACTTCTGCGCAGCGGTTTGGGAGTTATAATCAAAATTACATTTCTCGGCCATATCGCATAGATCTCACTGTGAAAAGGCTTAAATGGCTTTTTTGACCTAAGTTTGAGGATTGCGCTCAAATCAAATGTCCAATAACCAAATTTCCATATGTAACTACTAGATTGTGATACAATACACTAATGGGTGAAGTTTGGTTGACTTCTGCGCAGCGGTTTGGGAGTTAACATCAAAATTACATTTCTCGGCCATATCGCATAGATCTCACTGTGAAAAGGCTTAAATGACTTTTTTAATTAAGTTTGATGATTGCGTTCAAATAAAATGTCCTAGAACAAAATTTTCAAATGTAACTACTAGATTGTGATACAATACACTATTGGGTGAAGTTTGGTTGACTTCTGCGCAGCGGTTTGGGAGTTAACATCAAAATTACATTTCTCGGCCATATCGCATAGATCTCACTGTGAAAAGGCTTAAATGGCTTTTTTGACCTAAGTTTGAGGATTGCGCTCAAATCAAATGTCCTAGAACCAAATTTCCACATGTAATTACTAGATTGTGATACAATACACTAATGGGTGAAGTTTGGTTGACTTCTGCGCAGCGGTTTGGGAGTTAACATCAAAATTACATTTCTCGGCCATATCGCATAGATCTCACTGTGAAAAGGCTTAAATGACTTTTTTAATTAAGTTTAATGATTGCGCTCAAACCAAATGTCCTAGAACAAAATTTTCAAATGTAACTACTAGAATGTGATACAATACACTATTGGATGAAGTTTAGTTGACTTCTGCGCAGCGGTTTGGGAGTTAACATCAAAATTACATTTCTCGGCCATATCGCATAGATCTCACTGTGAAAAGGCTTAAATGGCTTTTTTGAGCTAAGTTTAATGATTGCGCTCAAACCAAATGTCCTAGAACGAAATTTTCAAATGTAACTACTAGAATGTGATACAATACACTATTGGGTGAAGTTTGGTTGACTTCTGCGCAGCGGTTTGGGAGTTAACATGAAAATTACATTTCTCGGCCATATCGCATAGATCTCACTGTGAAAAGGCTTAAATGGCTTTTTTGACCTAAGTTTGAGGATTGCGCTCAAATCAAATGTCCTAGAACCAAATTTCTACATGTAACTACTAGATTGTGATACAATACACTAATGGGTGAAGTTTGGTTGACTTCTGCGCAGCGGTTTGGGAGTTAACATCAAAATTACATTTCTCGGCCATATCGCATAGATCTCACTGTGAAAAGGCTTAAATGGCTTTTTTGACCTAAGTTTGAGGATTGCGCTCAAATCAAATGTCCAATAACCAAATTTCCACATGTAACTACTAGATTGTGATACAATACACTAATGGGTGAAGTTTGGTTGACTTCTGCGCAGCGGTTTGGGAGTTAACATCAAAATTACATTTCTCGGCCATATCGCATAGATCTCACTGTGAAAAGGCTTAAATGACTTTTTTAATTAAGTTTGATGATTGCGTTCAAACAAAATGTCCTAGAACAAAATTTTCAAATGTAACTACTAGATTGTGATACAATACACTATTGGGTGAAGTTTGGTTGACTTCTGCGCAGCGGTTTGGGAGTTAACATCAAAATTACATTTCTCGGCCATATCGCATAGATCTCACTGTGAAAAGGCTTAAATGGCTTTTTTGACCTAAGTTTGAGGATTGCGCTCAAATCAAATGTCCTAGAACCAAATTTCCACATGTAATTACTAGATTGTGATACAATACACTAATGGGTGAAGTTTGGTTGACTTCTGCGCAGCGGTTTGGGAGTTAACATCAAAATTACATTTCTCGGCCATATCGCATAGATCTCACTGTGAAAATGCTTAAATGGCTTTTTTGACCTAAGTTTGAGGATTGCGCTCAAATCAAATGTCCTAGAACCAAATTTTCACATGTAACTACTAGATTGTGATACAATACACTAATGGGTGAAGTTTGGTTGACTTCTGCGCAGCGGTTTGGGAGTTAACATCAAAATTACATTTCTCGGCCATATCGCATTGATCTCACTGTGAAAAGGCTTAAATGACTTTTTTAATTAAGTTTGATGATTGCGCTCAAACAAAATTTCCTAGAACAAAATTTTCAAATGTAACTACTAGATTGTGATACAATACACTATTGGGTGAAGTTTGGTTGACTTCTGCGCAGCGGTTTGGGAGTTAACATCAAAATTACATTTCTCGGCCATATCGAATAGATCTCACTGTGAAAAGGCTTAAATGGCTTTTTTGACCTAAGTTTAATGATTGCGCTCAAACCAAATGTCCTAGAACGAAATTTTCAAATGTAACTACTAGAATGTGATACAATACACTATTGGGTGAAGTTTAGTTGACTTCTGCGCAGCGGTTTGGGAGTTAACATGAAAATTACATTTCTCGGCCATATCGCATAGATCTCACTGTGAAAAGGCTTAAATGGCTTTTTTGACCTAAGTTTGAGGATTGCGCTCAAATCAAATGTCCTAGAACCAAATTTCTACATGTAACTACTAGATTGTGATACAATACACTAATGGGTGAAGTTTGGTTGACTTCTGCGCAGCGGTTTGGAAGTTATAATCAAAATTACATTTCTCGGCCATATCGCATAGATCTCACTGTGAAAAGGCTTAAATGGCTTTTTTGACCTAAGTTTGAGGATTGCGCTCAAATCAAATGTCCAATAACCAAATTTCCACATGTAACTACTAGATTCTGATACAATACACTAATGGGTAAAGTTTGGTTGACTTCTGCGCAGCGGTTTGGGAGTTAACATCAAAATTACATTTCTCGGCCATATCGCATAGATCTCACTGTGAAAAGGCTTAAATGGTTTTTTTGAGCTAAGTTTAATGATTGCGCTCAAACCAAATGTCCTAGAACGAAATTTTCAAATGTAACTACTAGAATGTGATACAATACACTATTGGGTGAAGTTTGGTTGACTTCTGCGCAGCGGTTTGGGAGTTAACATGAAAATTACATTTCTCGGCCATATCGCATAGATCTCACTGTGAAAAGGCTTAAATGGCTTTTTTCACCTAAGTTTGAGGATTGCGCTCAAATCAAATGTCCAATAACCAAATTTCCACATGTAATTACTAGATTGTGATACAATACACTAATGGGTGAAGTTTGGTTGACTTCTGCGCAGCGGTTTGGGAGTTAACATCAAAATTACATTTCTCGGCCATATCGCATAGATCTCACTGTGAAAATGCTTAAATGGCTTTTTTGACCTAAGTTTGAGGATTGCGCTCAAATCAAATGTCCTAGAACCAAATTTTCACATGTAACTACTAGATTGTGATACAATACACTAATGGGTGAAGTTTGGTTGACTTCTGCGCAGCGGTTTGGGAGTTAACATCAAAATTACATTTCTCGGCCATATCGCATTGATCTCACTGTGAAAAGGCTTAAATGACTTTTTTAATTAAGTTTGATGATTGCGCTCAAACAAAATTTCCTAGAACAAAATTTTCAAATGTAACTACTAGATTGTGATACAATACACTATTGGGTGAAGTTTGGTTGACTTCTGCGCAGCGGTTTGGGAGTTAACATCAAAATTACATTTCTCGGCCATATCGAATAGATCTCACTGTGAAAAGGCTTAAATGGCTTTTTTGACCTAAGTTTAATGATTGCGCTCAAACCAAATGTCCTAGAACGAAATTTTCAAATGTAACTACTACAATGTGATACAATACACTATTGGGTGAAGTTTAGTTGACTTCTGCGCAGCGGTTTGGGAGTTAACATGAAAATTACATTTCTCGGCCATATCGCATAGATCTCACTGTGAAAAGGCTTAAATGGCTTTTTTGACCTAAGTTTGAGGATTGCGCTCAAATCAAATGTCCTAGAACCAAATTTCTACATGTAACTACTAGATTGTGATACAATACACTAATGGGTGAAGTTTGGTTGACTTCTGCGCAGCGGTTTGGGAGTTATAATCAAAATTACATTTCTCGGCCATATCGCATAGATCTCACTGTGAAAAGGCTTAAATGGCTTTTTTGACCTAAGTTTGAGGATTGCGCTCAAATCAAATGTCCAATAACCAAATTTCCACATGTAACTACTAGATTCTGATACAATACACTAATGGGTAAAGTTTGGTTGACTTCTGCGCAGCGGTTTGGGAGTTAACATCAAAATTACATTTCTCGGCCATATCGCATAGATCTCACTGTGAAAAGGCTTAAATGACTTTTTTAATTAAGTTTGATGATTGCGTTCAAACAAAATGTCCTAGAACAAAATTTTCAAATGTAACTACTAGATTGTGATACAATACACTATTGGGTGAAGTTTGGTTGACTTCTGCACAGCGGTTTGGGAGTTAACATCAAAATTACATTTCTCGGCCATATCGCATAGATCTCACTGTGAAAAGGCTTAAATGGCTTTTTTGACCTAAGTTTGAGGATTGCGCTCAAATCAAATGTCCTAGAACCAAATTTCCACATGTAATTACTAGATTGTGATACAATACACTAATGGGTGAAGTTTGGTTGACTTCTGCGCAGCGGTTTGGGAGTTAACATCAAAATTACATTTCTAGGCCATATCGCATAGATCTCACTGTGAAAAGGCTTAAATGACTTTTTTAATTAAGTTTAATGATTGCGCTCAAACCAAATGTCCTAGAACAAAATTTTCAAATGTAACTACTAGAATGTGATACAATACACTATTGGATGAAGTTTAGTTGACTTCTGCGCAGCGGTTTGGGAGTTAACATCAAAATTACATTTCTCGGCCATATCGCATAGATCTCATTGTGAAAAGGCTTAAATGGCTTTTTTGACCTAAGTTTAATGATTGCGCTCAAACCAAATGTCCTAGAACAAAATTTTCAAATGTAACTACTAGAATGTGATACAATACACTATTGGGTGAAGTTTGGTTGACTTCTGCGCAGCGGTTTGGGAGTTAACATCAAAATTACATTTCTCGGCCATATCGCATAGATCTCACTGTGAAAAGGCTTAAATGGCTTTTTTGACCTAAGTTTGAGTATTGCGCTCAAATCAAATGTCCTAGAACCAAATTTCCACATGTAACTACTAGATTGTGATACAATACACTAATGGGTGAAGTTTGGTTGACTTCTGCGCAGCGGTTTGGGAGTTAACATCAAAATTACATTTCTCGGCCATATCGCATAGATCTCACTGTGAAAAGGCTTAAATGACTTTTTTAATTAAGTTTGATGATTGCGCTCAAACAAAATGTCCTAGAACAAACTTTTCAAATGTAACTACTAGATTGTGATACAATACACTATTGGGTGAAGTTTGGTTGAGTTCTGCGCAGCGGTTTGGGAGTTAACATCAAAATTACATTTCTCGGCCATATCGCATAGATCTCACTGTGAAAAGGCTTAAATGGCTTTTTTGACCTAAGTTTGAGGATTGCGCTCAAATCAAATGTCCTAGAACCAAATTTCCACATGTAACTACTAGATTGTGATACAATACACTAATGGTTGAAGTTTGGTTGACTTCTGCGCAGCGGTTTGGGAGTGAACATCAAAATTACATTTCTCGGCCATATCGCATAGATCTCACTGTGAAAAGGCTTAAATGACTTTTTTTAATTAAGTTTGAAGATTGCGCTCAAATCAAATGTCCTAGAACTAAATTTCCAAATGTAACTACTAGATTGTGATACAATACACTATTGGGTGAAGTTTGGTTGACTTCTGCGCAGCGGTTTGGGAGTTAACATCAAAATTACATTTCTCGGCCATATCGCATAGATCTCACTGTGAAAAGGCTTAAATGGCTTTTTTGACCTAAGTTTAATGATTGCGCTCCAACCAAATGTCCTAGAACGAAATTTTCAAATGTAACTACTAGAATGTGATACAATACACTATTGGGTGAAGTTTAGTTGACTTCTGCGCAGCGGTTTGGGAGTTAACATGAAAATTACATTTCTCGGCCATATCGCATAGATCTCACTGTGAAAAGGCTTAAATGGCTTTTTTGACCTAAGTTTGAGGATTGCGCTCAAATCAAATGTCCTAGAACCAAATTTCTACATGTAACTACTAGATTGTGATACAATACACTAATGGGTGAAGTTTGGTTGACTTCTGCGCAGCGGTTTGGGAGTTATAATCAAAATTACATTTCTCGGCCATATCGCATAGATCTCACTGTGAAAAGGCTTAAATGGCTTTTTTGACCTAAGTTTGAGGATTGCGCTCAAATCAAATGTCCAATAACCAAATTTCCACATGTAACTACTAGATTGTGATACAATACACTAATGGGTGAAGTTTGGTTGACTTCTGCGCAGCGGTTTGGGAGTTAACATCAAAATTACATTTCTCGGTAATATCGCATAGATCTCACTGTGAAAAGGCTTAAATGACTTTTTTAATTAAGTTTGATGATTGCGTTCAAATAAAATGTCCTAGAACAAAATTTTCAAATGTAACTACTAGATTGTGATACAATACACTATTGGGTGAAGTTTGGTTGACTTCTGCGCAGCGGTTTGGGAGTTAACATCAAAATTACATTTCTCAGCCATATCGCATAGATCTCACTGTGAAAAGGCTTAAATGGCTTTTTTGACCTAAGTTTGAGGATTGCGCTCAAATCAAATGTCCTAGAACCAAATTTCCACATGTAATTACTAGATTGTGATACAATACACTAATGGGTGAAGTTTGGTTGACTTCTGCGCAGCGGTTTGGGAGTTAACATCAAAATTACATTTCTCGGCCATATCGCATAGATCTCACTGTGAAAAGGCTTAAATGACTTTTTTAATTAAGTTTAATGATTGCGCTCAAACCAAATGTCCTAGAACAAAATTTTCAAATGTAACTACTAGAATGTGATACAATACACTATTGGATGAAGTTTAGTTGACTTCTGCGCAGCGGTTTGGGAGTTAACATCAAAATTACATTTCTCGGCCATATCGCATAGATCTCACTGTGAAAAGGCTTAAATGGCTTTTTTGAGCTAAGTTTAATGATTGCGCTCAAACCAAATGTCCTAGAACGAAATTTTCAAATGTAACTACTAGAATGTGATACAATACACTATTGGGTGAAGTTTGGTTGACTTCTGCGCAGCGGTTTGGGAGTTAACATCAAAATTACATTTCTCGGCCATATCGCATAGATCTCATTGTGAAAAGGCTTAAATGGCTTTTTTGACCTAAGTTTAATGATTGCGCTCAAACCAAATGTCCTAGAACAAAATTTTCAAATGTAACTACTAGAATGTGATACAATACACTATTGGGTGAAGTTTGGTTGACTTCTGCGCAGCGGTTTGGGAGTTAACATCAAAATTACATTTCTCGGCCATATCGCATAGATCTCACTGTGAAAAGGCTTAAATGGCTTTTTTGACCTAAGTTTGAGTATTGCGCTCAAATCAAATGTCCTACAACCAAATTTCCACATGTAACTACTAGATTGTGATACAATACACTAATGGGTGAAGTTTGGTTGACTTCTGCGCAGCGGTTTGGGAGTTAACATCAAAATTACATTTCTCGGCCATATCGCATAGATCTCACTGTGAAAAGGCTTAAATGACTTTTTTAATTAAGTTTGATGATTGCGCTCAAACAAAATGTCCTAGAACAAACTTTTCAAATGTAACTACTAGATTGTGATACAATACACTATTGGGTGAAGTTTGGTTGAGTTCTGTGCAGCGGTTTGGGAGTTAACATCAAAATTACATTTCTCGGCCATATCGCATAGATCTCACTGTGAAAAGGCTTAAATGGCTTTTTTGACCTAAGTTTGAGGATTGCGCTCAAATCAAATGTCCTAGAACCAAATTTCCACATGTAACTACTAGATTGTGATACAATACACTAATGGTTGAAGTTTGGTTGACTTCTGCGCAGCGGTTTGGGAGTGAACATCAAAATTACATTTCTCGGCCATATCGCATAGATCTCACTGTGAAAAGGCTTAAATGACTTTTTTTAATTAAGTTTGAAGATTGCGCTCAAATCAAATGTCCTAGAACTAAATTTCCAAATGTAACTACTAGATTGTGATACAATACACTATTGGGTGAAGTTTGGTTGACTTCTGCGCAGCGGTTTGGGAGTTAACATCAAAATTACATTTCTCGGCCATATCGCATAGATCTCACTGTGAAAAGGCTTAAATGGCTTTTTTGACCTAAGTTTAATGATTGCGCTCCAACCAAATGTCCTAGAACGAATTTTTCAAATGTAACTACTAGAATGTGATACAATACACTATTGGGTGAAGTTTAGTTGACTTCTGCGCAGCGGTTTGGGAGTTAACATGAAAATTACATTTCTCGGCCATATCGCATAGATCTCACTGTGAAAAGGCTTAAATGGCTTTTTTGACCTAAGTTTGAGGATTGCGCTCAAATCAAATGTCCTAGAACCAAATTTCTACATGTAACTACTAGATTGTGATACAATACACTAATGGGTGAAGTTTGGTTGACTTCTGCGCAGCGGTTTGGGAGTTATAATCAAAATTACATTTCTCGGCCATATCGCATAGATCTCACTGTGAAAAGGCTTAAATGGCTTTTTTGACCTAAGTTTGAGGATTGCGCTCAAATCAAATGTCCAATAACCAAATTTCCAAATGTAACTACTAGATTGTGATACAATACACTAATGGGTGAAGTTTGGTTGACTTCTGCGCAGCGGTTTGGGAGTTAACATCAAAATTACATTTCTCGGCCATATCGCATAGATCTCACTGTGAAAAGGCTTTAATGACTTTTTTAATTAAGTTTGATGATTGCGTTCAAATAAAATGTCCTAGAACAAAATTTTCAAATGTAACTACTAGATTGTGATACAATACACTATTGGGTGAAGTTTGGTTGACTTCTGCGCAGCGGTTTGGGAGTTAACATCAAAATTACATTTCTCGGCCATATCGCATAGATCTCACTGTGAAAAGGCTTAAATGGCTTTTTTGACCTAAGTTTGAGGATTGCGCTCAAATCAAATGTCCTAGAACCAAATTTCCACATGTAATTACTAGATTGTGATACAATACACTAATGGGTGAAGTTTGGTTGACTTCTGCGCAGCGGTTTGGGAGTTAACATCAAAATTACATTTCTCGGCCATATCGCATAGATCTCACTGTGAAAAGGCTTAAATGACTTTTTTAATTAAGTTTAATGATTGCGCTCAAACCAAATGTCCTAGAACAAAATTTTCAAATGTAACTACTAGAATGTGATACAATACACTATTGGATGAAGTTTAGTTGACTTCTGCGCAGCGGTTTGGGAGTTAACATCAAAATTACATTTCTCGGCCATATCGCATAGATCTCACTGTGAAAAGGCTTAAATGGCTTTTTTGAGCTAAGTTTAATGATTGCGCTCAAACCAAATGTCCTAGAATGAAATTTTCAAATGTAACTACTAGAATGTGATACAATACACTATTGGGTGAAGTTTGGTTGACTTCTGCGCAGCGGTTTGGGAGTTAACATGAAAATTACATTTCTCGGCCATATCGCATAGATCTCACTGTGAAAAGGCTTAAATGGCTTTTTTGACCTAAGTTTGAGGATTGCGCTCAAATCAAATGTCCTAGAACCAAATTTCTACATGTAACTACTAGATTGTGATACAATACACTAATGGGTGAAGTTTGGTTGACTTCTGCGCAGCGGTTTGGGAGTTAACATCAAAATTACATTTCTCGGCCATATCGCATAGATCTCACTGTGAAAAGGCTTAAATGGCTTTTTTGACCTAAGTTTGAGGATTGCGCTCAAATCAAATGTCCAATAACCAAATTTCCACATGTAACTACTAGATTGTGATACAATACACTAATGGGTGAAGTTTGGTTGACTTCTGCGCAGCGGTTTGGGAGTTAACATCAAAATTACATTTCTCGGCCATATCGCATAGATCTCACTGTGAAAAGGCTTAAATGACTTTTTTAATTAAGTTTGATGATTGCGTTCAAACAAAATGTCCTAGAACAAAATTTTCAAATGTAACTACTAGATTGTGATACAATACACTATTGGGTGAAGTTTGGTTGACTTCTGCGCAGCGGTTTGGGAGTTAACATCAAAATTACATTTCTCGGCCATATCGCATAGATCTCACTGTGAAAAGGCTTAAATGGCTTTTTTGACCTAAGTTTGAGGATTGCGCTCAAATCAAATGTCCTAGAACCAAATTTCCACATGTAATTACTAGATTGTGATACAATACACTAATGGGTGAAGTTTGGTTGACTTCTGCGCAGCGGTTTGGGAGTTAACATCAAAATTACATTTCTCGGCCATATCGCATAGATCTCACTGTGAAAATGCTTAAATGGCTTTTTTGACCTAAGTTTGAGGATTGCGCTCAAATCAAATGTCCTAGAACCAAATTTTCACATGTAACTACTAGATTGTGATACAATACACTAATGGGTGAAGTTTGGTTGACTTCTGCGCAGCGGTTTGGGAGTTAACATCAAAATTACATTTCTCGGCCATATCGCATTGATCTCACTGTGAAAAGGCTTAAATGACTTTTTTAATTAAGTTTGATGATTGCGCTCAAACAAAATTTCCTAGAACAAAATTTTCAAATGTAACTACTAGATTGTGATACAATACACTATTGGGTGAAGTTTGGTTGACTTCTGCGCAGCGGTTTGGGAGTTAACATCAAAATTACATTTCTCGGCCATATCGAATAGATCTCACTGTGAAAAGGCTTAAATGGCTTTTTTGACCTAAGTTTAATGATTGCGCTCAAACCAAATGTCCTAGAACGAAATTTTCAAATGTAACTACTAGAATGTGATACAATACACTATTGGGTGAAGTTTAGTTGACTTCTGCGCAGCGGTTTGGGAGTTAACATGAAAATTACATTTCTCGGCCATATCGCATAGATCTCACTGTGAAAAGGCTTAAATGGCTTTTTTGACCTAAGTTTGAGGATTGCGCTCAAATCAAATGTCCTAGAACCAAATTTCTACATGTAACTACTAGATTGTGATACAATACACTAATGGGTGAAGTTTGGTTGACTTCTGCGCAGCGGTTTGGGAGTTATAATCAAAATTACATTTCTCGGCCATATCGCATAGATCTCACTGTGAAAAGGCTTAAATGGCTTTTTTGACCTAAGTTTGAGGATTGCGCTCAAATCAAATGTCCAATAACCAAATTTCCACATGTAACTACTAGATTCTGATACAATACACTAATGGGTAAAGTTTGGTTGACTTCTGCGCAGCGGTTTGGGAGTTAACATCAAAATTACATTTCTCGGCCATATCGCATAGATCTCACTGTGAAAAGGCTTAAATGACTTTTTTAATTAAGTTTGATGATTGCGTTCAAACAAAATGTCCTAGAACAAAATTTTCAAATGTAACTACTAGATTGTGATACAATACACTATTGGGTGAAGTTTGGTTGACTTCTGCGCAGCGGTTTGGGAGTTAACATCAAAATTACATTTCTCGCCATATCGCATAGATCTCACTGTGAAAAGGCTTAAATGGCTTTTTTGACCTAAGTTTGAGGATTGCGCTCAAATCAAATGTCCTAGAACCAAATTTCCACATGTAATTACTAGATTGTGATACAATACACTAATGGGTGAAGTTTGGTTGACTTCTGCGCAGCGGTTTGGGAGTTAACATCAAAATTACATTTCTAGGCCATATCGCATAGATCTCACTGTGAAAAGGCTTAAATGACTTTTTTAATTAAGTTTAATGATTGCGCTCAAACCAAATGTCCTACAACAAAATTTTCAAATGTAACTACTAGAATGTGATACAATACACTATTGGATGAAGTTTAGTTGACTTCTGCGCAGCGGTTTGGGAGTTAACATCAAAATTACATTTCTCGGCCATATCGCATAGATCTCATTGTGAAAAGGCTTAAATGGCTTTTTTGACCTAAGTTTAATGATTGCGCTCAAACCAAATGTCCTAGAACAAAATTTTCAAATGTAACTACTAGAATGTGATACAATACACTATTGGGTGAAGTTTGGTTGACTTCTGCGCAGCGGTTTGGGAGTTAACATCAAAATTACATTTCTCGGCCATATCGCATAGATCTCACTGTGAAAAGGCTTAAATGGCTTTTTTGACCTAAGTTTGAGTATTGCGCTCAAATCAAATGTCCTAGAACCAAATTTCCACATGTAACTACTAGATTGTGATACAATACACTAATGGGTGAAGTTTGGTTGACTTCTGCGCAGCGGTTTGGGAGTTAACATCAAAATTACATTTCTCGGCCATATCGCATAGATCTCACTGTGAAAAGGCTTAAATGACTTTTTTAATTAAGTTTGATGATTGCGCTCAAACAAAATGTCCTAGAACAAACTTTTCAAATGTAACTACTAGATTGTGATACAATACACTATTGGGTGAAGTTTGGTTGAGTTCTGCGCAGCGGTTTGGGAGTTAACATCAAAATTACATTTCTCGGCCATATCGCATAGATCTCACTGTGAAAAGGCTTAAATGGCTTTTTTGACCTAAGTTTGAGGATTGCGCTCAAATCAAATGTCCTAGAACCAAATTTCCACATGTAACTACTAGATTGTGATACAATACACTAATGGTTGAAGTTTGGTTGACTTCTGCGCAGCGGTTTGGGAGTGAACATCAAAATTACATTTCTCGGCCATATCGCATAGATCTCACTGTGAAAAGGCTTAAATGACTTTTTTTAATTAAGTTTGAAGATTGCGCTCAAATCAAATGTCCTAGAACTAAATTTCCAAATGTAACTACTAGATTGTGATACAATACACTATTGGGTGAAGTTTGGTTGACTTCTGCGCAGCGGTTTGGGAGTTAACATCAAAATTACATTTCTCGGCCATATCGCATAGATCTCACTGTGAAAAGGCTTAAATGGCTTTTTTGACCTAAGTTTAATGATTGCGCTCCAACCAAATGTCCTAGAACGAAATTTTCAAATGTAACTACTAGAATGTGATACAATACACTATTGGGTGAAGTTTAGTTGACTTCTGCGCAGTGGTTTGGGAGTTAACATGAAAATTACATTTCTCGGCCATATCGCATAGATCTCACTGTGAAAAGGCTTAAATGGCTTTTTTGACCTAAGTTTGAGGATTGCGCTCAAATCAAATGTCCTAGAACCAAATTTCTACATGTAACTACTAGATTGTGATACAATACACTAATGGGTGAAGTTTGGTTGACTTCTGCGCAGCGGTTTGGGAGTTATAATCAAAATAACATTTCTCGGCCATATCGCATAGATCTCACTGTGAAAAGGCTTAAATGGCTTTTTTGACCTAAGTTTGAGGATTGCGCTCAAATCAAATGTCCAATAACCAAATTTCCACATGTAACTACTAGATTGTGATACAATACACTAATGGGTGAAGTTTGGTTGACTTCTGCGCAGCGGTTTGGGAGTTAACATCAAAATTACATTTCTCGGCCATATCGCATTGATCTCACTATGAAAAAGGCTTAAATGACTTTTTTAATTAAGTTTGATGATTGCGCTCAAACAAAATTTCCTAGAACAAAATTTTCAAATGTAACTACTAGATTGTGATACAATACACTATTGGGTGAAGTTTGGTTGACTTCTGCGCAGCGGTTTGGGAGTTAACATCAAAATTACATTTCTCGGCCATATCGAATAGATCTCACTGTGAAAAGGCTTAAATGGCTTTTTTGACCTAAGTTTAATGATTGCGCTCAAACCAAATGTCCTAGAACGAAATTTTCAAATGTAACTACTAGAATGTGATACAATACACTATTGGGTGAAGTTTAGTTGACTTCTGCGCAGCGGTTTGGGAGTTAACATGAAAATTACATTTCTCGGCCATATCGCATAGATCTCACTGTGAAAAGGCTTAAATGGCTTTTTTGACCTAAGTTTGAGGATTGCGCTCAAATCAAATGTCCTAGAACCAAATTTCTACATGTAACTACTAGATTGTGATACAATACACTAATGGGTGAAGTTTGGTTGACTTCTGCGCAGCGGTTTGGGAGTTATAATCAAAATTACATTTCTCGGCCATATCGCATAGATCTCACTGTGAAAAGGCTTAAATGGCTTTTTTGACCTAAGTTTGAGGATTGCGCTCAAATCAAATGTCCAATAACCAAATTTCCACATGTAACTACTAGATTCTGATACAATACACTAATGGGTAAAGTTTGGTTGACTTCTGCGCAGCGGTTTGGGAGTTAACATCAAAATTACATTTCTCGGCCATATCGCATAGATCTCACTGTGAAAAGGCTTAAATGACTTTTTTAATTAAGTTTGATGATTGCGTTCAAACAAAATGTCCTAGAACAAAATTTTCAAATGTAACTACTAGATTGTGATACAATACACTATTGGGTGAAGTTTGGTTGACTTCTGCGCAGCGGTTTGGGAGTTAACATCAAAATTACATTTCTCGGCCATATCGCATAGATCTCACTGTGAAAAGGCTTAAATGGCTTTTTTGACCTAAGTTTGAGGATTGCGCTCAAATCAAATGTCCTAGAACCAAATTTCCACATGTAATTACTAGATTGTGATACAATACACTAATGGGTGAAGTTTGGTTGACTTCTGCGCAGCGGTTTGGGAGTTAACATCAAAATTACATTTCTAGGCCATATCGCATAGATCTCACTGTGAAAAGGCTTAAATGACTTTTTTAATTAAGTTTAATGATTGCGCTCAAACCAAATGTCCTACAACAAAATTTTCAAATGTAACTACTAGAATGTGATACAATACACTATTGGATGAAGTTTAGTTGACTTCTGCGCAGCGGTTTGGGAGTTAACATCAAAATTACATTTCTCGGCCATATCGCATAGATCTCATTGTGAAAAGGCTTAAATGGCTTTTTTGACCTAAGTTTAATGATTGCGCTCAAACCAAATGTCCTAGAACAAAATTTTCAAATGTAACTACTAGAATGTGATACAATACACTATTGGGTGAAGTTTGGTTGACTTCTGCGCAGCGGTTTGGGAGTTAACATCAAAATTACATTTCTCGGCCATATCGCATAGATCTCACTGTGAAAAGGCTTAAATGGCTTTTTTGACCTAAGTTTGAGTATTGCGCTCAAATCAAATGTCCTAGAACCAAATTTCCACATGTAACTACTAGATTGTGATACAATACACTAATGGGTGAAGTTTGGTTGACTTCTGCGCAGCGGTTTGGGAGTTAACATCAAAATTACATTTCTCGGCCATATCGCATAGATCTCACTGTGAAAAGGCTTAAATGACTTTTTTAATTAAGTTTGATGATTGCGCTCAAACAAAATGTCCTAGAACAAACTTTTCAAATGTAACTACTAGATTGTGATACAATACACTATTGGGTGAAGTTTGGTTGAGTTCTGCGCAGCGGTTTGGGAGTTAACATCAAAATTACATTTCTCGGCCATATCGCATAGATCTCACTGTGAAAAGGCTTAAATGGCTTTTTTGACCTAAGTTTGAGGATTGCGCTCAAATCAAATGTCCTAGAACCAAATTTCCACATGTAACTACTAGATTGTGATACAATACACTAATGGTTGAAGTTTGGTTGACTTCTGCGCAGCGGTTTGGGAGTGAACATCAAAATTACATTTCTCGGCCATATCGCATAGATCTCACTGTGAAAAGGCTTAAATGACTTTTTTTAATTAAGTTTGAAGATTGCGCTCAAATCAAATGTCCTAGAACTAAATTTCCAAATGTAACTACTAGATTGTGATACAATACACTATTGGGTGAAGTTTGGTTGACTTCTGCGCAGCGGTTTGGGAGTTAACATCAAAATTACATTTCTCGGCCATATCGCATAGATCTCACTGTGAAAAGGCTTAAATGGCTTTTTTGAGCTAAGTTTAATGATTGCGCTCCAACCAAATGTCCTAGAACGAAATTTTCAAATGTAACTACTAGAATGTGATACAATACACTATTGGGTGAAGTTTAGTTGACTTCTGCGCAGCTGTTTGGGAGTTAACATGAAAATTACATTTCTCGGCCATATCGCATAGATCTCACTGTGAAAAGGCTTAAATGGCTTTTTTGACCTAAGTTTGAGGATTGCGCTCAAATCAAATGTCCTAGAACCAAATTTCTACATGTAACTACTAGATTGTGATACAATACACTAATGGGTGAAGTTTGGTTGACTTCTGCGCAGCGGTTTGGGAGTTATAATCAAAATTACATTTCTCGGCCATATCGCATAGATCTCACTGTGAAAAGGCTTAAATGGCTTTTTTGACCTAAGTTTGAGGATTGCGCTCAAATCAAATGTCCAATAACCAAATTTCCACATGTAACTACTAGATTGTGATACAATACACTAATGGGTGAAGTTTGGTTGACTTCTGCGCAGCGGTTTGGGAGTTAACATCAAAATTACATTTCTCGGCCATATCGCATAGATCTCACTGTGAAAAGGCTTAAATGACTTTTTTAATTAAGTTTGATGATTGCGTTCAAATAAAATGTCCTAGAACAAAATTTTCAAATGTAACTACTAGATTGTGATACAATACACTATTGGGTGAAGTTTGGTTGACTTCTGCGCAGCGGTTTGGGAGTTAACATCAAAATTACATTTCTCGGCCATATCGCATAGATCTCACTGTGAAAAGGCTTAAATGGCTTTTTTGACCTAAGTTTGAGGATTGCGCTCAAATCAAATGTCCTAGAACCAAATTTCCACATGTAATTACTAGATTGTGATACAATACACTAATGGGTGAAGTTTGGTTGACTTTTGCGCAGCGGTTTGGGAGTTAACATCAAAATTACATTTCTCGGCCATATCGCATAGATCTCACTGTGAAAAGGCTTAAATGACTTTTTTAATTAAGTTTAATGATTGCGCTCAAACCAAATGTCCTAGAACAAAATTTTCAAATGTAACTACTAGAATGTGATACAATACACTATTGGATGAAGTTTAGTTGACTTCTGCGCAGCGGTTTGGGAGTTAACATCAAAATTACATTTCTCGGCCATATCGCATAGATCTCACTGTGAAAAGGCTTAAATGGCTTTTTTGAGCTAAGTTTAATGATTGCGCTCAAACCAAATGTCCTAGAACGAAATTTTCAAATGTAACTACTAGAATGTGATACAATACACTATTGGGTGAAGTTTGGTTGACTTCTGCGCAGCGGTTTGGGAGTTAACATCAAAATTACATTTCTCGGCCATATCGCATAGATCTCATTGTGAAAAGGCTTAAATGGCTTTTTTGACCTAAGTTTAATGATTGCGCTCAAACCAAATGTCCTAGAACAAAATTTTCAAATGTAACTACTAGAATGTGATACAATACACTATTGGGTGAAGTTTGGTTGACTTCTGCGCAGCGGTTTGGGAGTTAACATCAAAATTACATTTCTCGGCCATATCGCATAGATCTCACTGTGAAAAGGCTTAAATGGCTTTTTTGACCTAAGTTTGAGTATTGCGCTCAAATCAAATGTCCTAGAACCAAATTTCCACATGTAACTACTAGATTGTGATACAATACACTAATGGGTGAAGTTTGGTTGACTTCTGCGCAGCGGTTTGGGAGTTAACATCAAAATTACATTTCTCGGCCATATCGCATAGATCTCACTGTGAAAAGGCTTAAATGACTTTTTTAATTAAGTTTGATGATTGCGCTCAAACAAAATGTCCTAGAACAAACTTTTCAAATGTAACTACTAGATTGTGATACAATACACTATTGGGTGAAGTTTGGTTGAGTTCTGCGCAGCGGTTTGGGAGTTAACATCAAAATTACATTTCTCGGCCATATCGCATAGATCTCACTGTGAAAAGGCTTAAATGGCTTTTTTGACCTAAGTTTGAGGATTGCGCTCAAATCAAATGTCCTAGAACCAAATTTCCACATGTAACTACTAGATTGTGATACAATACACTAATGGTTGAAGTTTGGTTGACTTCTGCGCAGCGGTTTGGGAGTGAACATCAAAATTACATTTCTCGGCCATATCGCATAGATCTCACCGTGAAAAGGCTTAAATGACTTTTTTTAATTAAGTTTGAAGATTGCGCTCAAATCAAATGTCCTAGAACTAAATTTCCAAATGTAACTACTAGATTGTGATACAATACACTATTGGGTGAAGTTTGGTTGACTTCTGCGCAGCGGTTTGGGAGTTAACATCAAAATTACATTTCTCGGCCATATCGCATAGATCTCACTGTGAAAAGTCTTAAATGGCTTTTTTGACCTAAGTTTAATGATTGCGCTCCAACCAAATGTCCTAGAACGAATTTTTCAAATGTAACTACTAGAATGTGATACAATACACTATTGGGTGAAGTTTAGTTGACTTCTGCGCAGCGGTTTGGGAGTTAACATGAAAATTACATTTCTCGGCCATATCGCATAGATCTCACTGTGAAAAGGCTTAAATGGCTTTTTTGACCTAAGTTTGAGGATTGCGCTCAAATCAAATGTCCTAGAACCAAATTTCTACATGTAACTACTAGATTGTGATACAATACACTAATGGGTGAAGTTTGGTTGACTTCTGCGCAGCGGTTTGGGAGTTATAATCAAAATTACATTTCTCGGCCATATCGCATAGATCTCACTGTGAAAAGGCTTAAATGGCTTTTTTGACCTAAGTTTGAGGATTGCGCTCAAATCAAATGTTCAATAACCAAATTTCCACATGTAACTACTAGATTGTGATACAATACACTAATGGGTGAAGTTTGGTTGACTTCTGCGCAGCGGTTTGGGAGTTAACATCAAAATTACATTTCTCGGCCATATCGCATAGATCTCACTGTGAAAAGGCTTAAATGACTTTTTTAATTAAGTTTGATGATTGCGTTCAAATAAAATGTCCTAGAACAAAATTTTCAAATGTAACTACTAGATTGTGATACAATACACTATTGGGTGAAGTTTGGTTGACTTCTGCGCAGCGGTTTGGGAGTTAACATCAAAATTACATTTCTCGGCCATATCGCATAGATCTCACTGTGAAAAGGCTTAAATGGCTTTTTTGACCTAAGTTTGAGGATTGCGCTCAAATCAAATGTCCTAGAACCAAATTTCCACATGTAATTACTAGATTGTGATACAATACACTAATGGGTGAAGTTTGGTTGACTTCTGCGCAGCGGTTTGGGAGTTAACATCAAAATTACATTTCTCGGCCATATCGCATAGATCTCACTGTGAAAAGGCTTAAATGACTTTTTTAATTAAGTTTAATGATTGCGCTCAAACCAAATGTCCTAGAACAAAATTTTCAAATGTAACTACTAGAATGTGATACAATACACTATTGGATGAAGTTTAGTTGACTTCTGCGCAGCGGTTTGGGAGTTAACATCAAAATTACATTTCTCGGCCATATCGCATAGATCTCACTGTGAAAAGGCTTAAATGGCTTTTTTGAGCTAAGTTTAATGATTGCGCTCAAACCAAATGTCCTAGAACGAAATTTTCAAATGTAACTACTAGAATGTGATACAATACACTATTGGGTGAAGTTTGGTTGACTTCTGCGCAGCGGTTTGGGAGTTAACATGAAAATTACATTTCTCGGCCATATCGCATAGATCTCACTGTGAAAAGGCTTAAATGGCTTTTTTGACCTAAGTTTGAGGATTGCGCTCAAATCAAATGTCCTAGAACCAAATTTCTACATGTAACTACTAGATTGTGATACAATACACTAATGGGTGAAGTTTGGTTGACTTCTGCGCAGCGGTTTGGGAGTTAACATCAAAATTACATTTCTCGGCCATATCGCATAGATCTCACTGTGAAAAGGCTTAAATGGCTTTTTTGACCTAAGTTTGAGGATTGCGCTCAAATCAAATGTCCAATAACCAAATTTCCACATGTAACTACTAGATTGTGATACAATACACTAATGGGTGAAGTTTGGTTGACTTCTGCGCAGCGGTTTGGGAGTTAACATCAAAATTACATTTCTCGGCCATATCGCATAGATCTCACTGTGAAAAGGCTTAAATGACTTTTTTAATTAAGTTTGATGATTGCGTTCAAACAAAATGTCCTAGAACAAAATTTTCAAATGTAACTACTAGATTGTGATACAATACACTATTGGGTGAAGTTTGGTTGACTTCTGCGCAGCGGTTTGGGAGTTAACATCAAAATTACATTTCTCGGCCATATCGCATAGATCTCACTGTGAAAAGGCTTAAATGGCTTTTTTGACCTAAGTTTGAGGATTGCGCTCAAATCAAATGTCCTAGAACCAAATTTCCACATGTAATTACTAGATTGTGATACAATACACTAATGGGTGAAGTTTGGTTGACTTCTGCGCAGCGGTTTGGGAGTTAACATCAAAATTACATTTCTCGGCCATATCGCATTGATCTCACTGTGAAAAGGCTTAAATGACTTTTTTAATTAAGTTTGATGATTGCGCTCAAACAAAATTTCCTAGAACAAAATTTTCAAATGTAACTACTAGATTGTGATACAATACACTATTGGGTGAAGTTTGGTTGACTTCTGCGCAGCGGTTTGGGAGTTAACATCAAAATTACATTTCTCGGCCATATCGAATAGATCTCACTGTGAAAAGGCTTAAATGGCTTTTTTGACCTAAGTTTAATGATTGCGCTCAAACCAAATGTCCTAGAACGAAATTTTCAAATGTAACTACTAGAATGTGATACAATACACTATTGGGTGAAGTTTAGTTGACTTCTGCGCAGCGGTTTGGGAGTTAACATGAAAATTACATTTCTCGGCCATATCGCATAGATCTCACTGTGAAAAGGCTTAAATGGCTTTTTTGACCTAAGTTTGAGGATTGCGCTCAAATCAAATGTCCTAGAACAAAATTTCTACATGTAACTACTAGATTGTGATACAATACACTAATGGGTGAAGTTTGGTTGACTTCTGCGCAGCGGTTTGGGAGTTATAATCAAAATTACATTTCTCGGCCATATCGCATAGATCTCACTGTGAAAAGGCTTAAATGGCTTTTTTGACCTAAGTTTGAGGATTGCGCTCAAATCAAATGTCCAATAACCAAATTTCCACATGTAACTACTAGATTCTGATACAATACACTAATGGGTAAAGTTTGGTTGACTTCTGCGCAGCGGTTTGGGAGTTAACATCAAAATTACATTTCTCGGCCATATCGCATAGATCTCACTGTGAAAAGGCTTAAATGACTTTTTTAATTAAGTTTGATGATTGCGTTCAAACAAAATGTCCTAGAACAAAATTTTCAAATGTAACTACTAGATTGTGATACAATACACTATTGGGTGAAGTTTGGTTGACTTCTGCGCAGCGGTTTGGGAGTTAACATCAAAATTACATTTCTCGGCCATATCGCATAGATCTCACTGTGAAAAGGCTTAAATGGCTTTTTTGACCTAAGTTTGAGGATTGCGCTCAAATCAAATGTCCTAGAACCAAATTTCCACATGTAATTACTAGATTGTGATACAATACACTAATGGGTGAAGTTTGGTTGACTTCTGCGCAGCGGTTTGGGAGTTAACATAAAAATTACATTTCTAGGCCATATCGCATAGATCTCACTGTGAAAAGGCTTAAATGACTTTTTTAATTAAGTTTAATGATTGCGCTCAAACCAAATGTCCTACAACAAAATTTTCAAATGTAACTACTAGAATGTGATACAATACACTATTGGATGAAGTTTAGTTGACTTCTGCGCAGCGGTTTGGGAGTTAACATCAAAATTACATTTCTCGGCCATATCGCATAGATCTCATTGTGAAAAGGCTTAAATGGCTTTTTTGACCTAAGTTTAATGATTGCGCTCAAACCAAATGTCCTAGAACAAAATTTTCAAATGTAACTACTAGAATGTGATACAATACACTATTGGGTGAAGTTTGGTTGACTTCTGCGCAGCGGTTTGGGAGTTAACATCAAAATTACATTTCTCGGCCATATCGCATAGATCTCACTGTGAAAAGGCTTAAATGGCTTTTTTGACCTAAGTTTGAGTATTGCGCTCAAATCAAATGTCCTAGAACCAAATTTCCACATGTAACTACTAGATTGTGATACAATACACTAATGGGTGAAGTTTGGTTGACTTCTGCGCAGCGGTTTGGGAGTTAACATCAAAATTACATTTCTCGGCCATATCGCATAGATCTCACTGTGAAAAGGCTTAAATGACTTTTTTAATTAAGTTTGATGATTGCGCTCAAACAAAATGTCCTAGAACAAACTTTTCAAATGTAACTACTAGATTGTGATACAATACACTATTGGGTGAAGTTTGGTTGAGTTCTGCGCAGCGGTTTGGGAGTTAACATCAAAATTACATTTCTCGGCCATATCGCATAGATCTCACTGTGAAAAGGCTTAAATGGCTTTTTTGACCTAAGTTTGAGGATTGCGCTCAAATCAAATGTCCTAGAACCAAATTTCCACATGTAACTACTAGATTGTGATACAATACACTAATGGTTGAAGTTTGGTTGACTTCTGCGCAGCGGTTTGGGAGTGAACATCAAAATTACATTTCTCGGCCATATCGCATAGATCTCACTGTGAAAAGGCTTAAATGACTTTTTTTAATTAAGTTTGAAGATTGCGCTCAAATCAAATGTCCTAGAACTAAATTTCCAAATGTAACTACTAGATTGTGATACAATACACTATTGGGTGAAGTTTGGTTGACTTCTGCGCAGCGGTTTGGGAGTTAACATCAAAATTACATTTCTCGGCCATATCGCATAGATCTCACTGTGAAAAGGCTTAAATGGCTTTTTTGACCTAAGTTTAATGATTGCGCTCCAACCAAATGTCCTAGAACGAAATTTTCAAATGTAACTACTAGAATGTGATACAATACACTATTGGGTGAAGTTTAGTTGACTTCTGCGCAGCTGTTTGGGAGTTAACATGAAAATTACATTTCTCGGCCATATCGCATAGATCTCACTGTGAAAAGGCTTAAATGGCTTTTTTGACCTAAGTTTGAGGATTGCGCTCAAATCAAATGTCCTAGAACCAAATTTCTACATGTAACTACTAGATTGTGATACAATACACTAATGGGTGAAGTTTGGTTGACTTCTGCGCAGCGGTTTGGGAGTTATAATCAAAATTACATTTCTCGGCCATATCGCATAGATCTCACTGTGAAAAGGCTTAAATGGCTTTTTTGACCTAAGTTTGAGGATTGCGCTCAAATCAAATGTCCAATAACCAAATTTCCACATGTAACTACTAGATTGTGATACAATACACTAATGGGTGAAGTTTGGTTGACTTCTGCGCAGCGGTTTGGGAGTTAACATCAAAATTACATTTCTCGGCCATATCGCATAGATCTCACTGTGAAAAGGCTTAAATGACTTTTTTAATTAAGTTTGATGATTGCGTTCAAATAAAATGTCCTAGAACAAAATTTTCAAATGTAACTACTAGATTGTGATACAATACACTATTGGGTGAAGTTTGGTTGACTTCTGCGCAGCGGTTTGGGAGTTAACATCAAAATTACATTTCTCGGCCATATCGCATAGATCTCACTGTGAAAAGGCTTAAATGGCTTTTTTGACCTAAGTTTGAGGATTGCGCTCAAATCAAATGTCCTAGAACCAAATTTCCACATGTAATTACTAGATTGTGATACAATACACTAATGGGTGAAGTTTGGTTGACTTCTGCGCAGCGGTTTGGGAGTTAACATCAAAATTACATTTCTCGGCCATATCGCATAGATCTCACTGTGAAAAGGCTTAAATGACTTTTTTAATTAAGTTTAATGATTGCGCTCAAACCAAATGTCCTAGAACAAAATTTTCAAATGTAACTACTAGAATGTGATACAATACACTATTGGATGAAGTTTAGTTGACTTCTGCGCAGCGGTTTGGGAGTTAACATCAAAATTACATTTCTCGGCCATATCGCATAGATCTCACTGTGAAAAGGCTTAAATGGCTTTTTTGAGCTAAGTTTAATGATTGCGCTCAAACCAAATGTCCTAGAACGAAATTTTCAAATGTAACTACTAGAATGTGATACAATACACTATTGGGTGAAGTTTGGTTGACTTCTGCGCAGCGGTTTGGGAGTTAACATCAAAATTACATTTCTCGGCCATATCGCATAGATCTCATTGTGAAAAGGCTTAAATGGCTTTTTTGACCTAAGTTTAATGATTGCGCTCAAACCAAATGTCCTAGAACAAAATTTTCAAATGTAACTACTAGAATGTGATACAATACACTATTGGGTGAAGTTTGGTTGACTTCTGCGCAGCGGTTTGGGAGTTAACATCAAAATTACATTTCTCGGCCATATCGCATAGATCTCACTGTGAAAAGGCTTAAATGGCTTTTTTGACCTAAGTTTGAGTATTGCGCTCAAATCAAATGTCCTAGAACCAAATTTCCACATGTAACTACTAGATTGTGATACAATACACTAATGGGTGAAGTTTGGTTGACTTCTGCGCAGCGGTTTGGGAGTTAACATCAAAATTACATTTCTCGGCCATATCGCATAGATCTCACTGTGAAAAGGCTTAAATGACTTTTTTAATTAAGTTTGATGATTGCGCTCAAACAAAATGTCCTAGAACAAACTTTTCAAATGTAACTACTAGATTGTGATACAATACACTATTGGGTGAAGTTTGGTTGAGTTCTGCGCAGCGGTTTGGGAGTTAACATCAAAATTACATTTCTCGGCCATATCGCATAGATCTCACTGTGAAAAGGCTTAAATGGCTTTTTTGACCTAAGTTTGAGGATTGCGCTCAAATCAAATGTCCTAGAACCAAATTTCCACATGTAACTACTAGATTGTGATACAATACACTAATGGTTGAAGTTTGGTTGACTTCTGCGCAGCGGTTTGGGAGTGAACATCAAAATTACATTTCTCGGCCATATCGCATAGATCTCACCGTGAAAAGGCTTAAATGACTTTTTTTAATTAAGTTTGAAGATTGCGCTCAAATCAAATGTCCTAGAACTAAATTTCCAAATGTAACTACTAGATTGTGATACAATACACTATTGGGTGAAGTTTGGTTGACTTCTGCGCAGCGGTTTGGGAGTTAACATCAAAATTACATTTCTCGGCCATATCGCATAGATCTCACTGTGAAAAGGCTTAAATGGCTTTTTTGACCTAAGTTTAATGATTGCGCTCCAACCAAATGTCCTAGAACGAATTTTTCAAATGTAACTACTAGAATGTGATACAATACACTATTGGGTGAAGTTTAGTTGACTTCTGCGCAGCGGTTTGGGAGTTAACATGAAAATTACATTTCTCGGCCATATCGCATAGATCTCACTGTGAAAAGGCTTAAATGGCTTTTTTGACCTAAGTTTGAGGATTGCGCTCAAATCAAATGTCCTAGAACCAAATTTCTACATGTAACTACTAGATTGTGATACAATACACTAATGGGTGAAGTTTGGTTGACTTCTGCGCAGCGGTTTGGGAGTTATAATCAAAATTACATTTCTCGGCCATATCGCATAGATCTCACTGTGAAAAGGCTTAAATGGCTTTTTTGACCTAAGTTTGAGGATTGCGCTCAAATCAAATGTTCAATAACCAAATTTCCACATGTAACTACTAGATTGTGATACAATACACTAATGGGTGAAGTTTGGTTGACTTCTGCGCAGCGGTTTGGGAGTTAACATCAAAATTACATTTCTCGGCCATATCGCATAGATCTCACTGTGAAAAGGCTTAAATGACTTTTTTAATTAAGTTTGATGATTGCGTTCAAATAAAATGTCCTAGAACAAAATTTTCAAATGTAACTACTAGATTGTGATACAATACACTATTGGGTGAAGTTTGGTTGACTTCTGCGCAGCGGTTTGGGAGTTAACATCAAAATTACATTTCTCGGCCATATCGCATAGATCTCACTGTGAAAAGGCTTAAATGGCTTTTTTGACCTAAGTTTGAGGATTGCGCTCAAATCAAATGTCCTAGAACCAAATTTCCACATGTAATTACTAGATTGTGATACAATACACTAATGGGTGAAGTTTGGTTGACTTCTGCGCAGCGGTTTGGGAGTTAACATCAAAATTACATTTCTCGGCCATATCGCATAGATCTCACTGTGAAAAGGCTTAAATGACTTTTTTAATTAAGTTTAATGATTGCGCTCAAACCAAATGTCCTAGAACAAAATTTTCAAATGTAACTACTAGAATGTGATACAATACACTATTGGATGAAGTTTAGTTGACTTCTGCGCAGCGGTTTGGGAGTTAACATCAAAATTACATTTCTCGGCCATATCGCATAGATCTCACTGTGAAAAGGCTTAAATGGCTTTTTTGAGCTAAGTTTAATGATTGCGCTCAAACCAAATGTCCTAGAACGAAATTTTCAAATGTAACTACTAGAATGTGATACAATACACTATTGGGTGAAGTTTGGTTGACTTCTGCGCAGCGGTTTGGGAGTTAACATGAAAATTACATTTCTCGGCCATATCGCATAGATCTCACTGTGAAAAGGCTTAAATGGCTTTTTTGACCTAAGTTTGAGGATTGCGCTCAAATCAAATGTCCTAGAACCAAATTTCTACATGTAACTACTAGATTGTGATACAATACACTAATGGGTGAAGTTTGGTTGACTTCTGCGCAGCGGTTTGGGAGTTAACATCAAAATTACATTTCTCGGCCATATCGCATAGATCTCACTGTGAAAAGGCTTAAATGGCTTTTTTGACCTAAGTTTGAGGATTGCGCTCAAATCAAATGTCCAATAACCAAATTTCCACATGTAACTACTAGATTGTGATACAATACACTAATGGGTGAAGTTTGGTTGACTTCTGCGCAGCGGTTTGGGAGTTAACATCAAAATTACATTTCTCGGCCATATCGCATAGATCTCACTGTGAAAAGGCTTAAATGACTTTTTTAATTAAGTTTGATGATTGCGTTCAAACAAAATGTCCTAGAACAAAATTTTCAAATGTAACTACTAGATTGTGATACAATACACTATTGGGTGAAGTTTGGTTGACTTCTGCGCAGCGGTTTGGGAGTTAACATCAAAATTACATTTCTCGGCCATATCGCATAGATCTCACTGTGAAAAGGCTTAAATGGCTTTTTTGACCTAAGTTTGAGGATTGCGCTCAAATCAAATGTCCTAGAACCAAATTTCCACATGTAATTACTAGATTGTGATACAATACACTAATGGGTGAAGTTTGGTTGACTTCTGCGCAGCGGTTTGGGAGTTAACATCAAAATTACATTTCTCGGCCATATCGCATAGATCTCACTGTGAAAATGCTTAAATGGCTTTTTTGACCTAAGTTTGAGGATTGCGCTCAAATCAAATGTCCTAGAACCAAATTTTCACATGTAACTACTAGATTGTGATACAATACACTAATGGGTGAAGTTTGGTTGACTTCTGCGCAGCGGTTTGGGAGTTAACATCAAAATTACATTTCTCGGCCATATCGCATTGATCTCACTGTGAAAAGGCTTAAATGACTTTTTTAATTAAGTTTGATGATTGCGCTCAAACAAAATTTCCTAGAACAAAATTTTCAAATGTAACTACTAGATTGTGATACAATACACTATTGGGTGAAGTTTGGTTGACTTCTGCGCAGCGGTTTGGGAGTTAACATCAAAATTACATTTCTCGGCCATATCGCATAGATCTCACTGTGAAAAGGCTTAAATGGCTTTTTTGACCTAAGTTTAATGATTGCGCTCAAACCAAATGTCCTAGAACGAAATTTTCAAATGTAACTACTAGAATGTGATACAATACACTATTGGGTGAAGTTTAGTTGACTTCTGCGCAGCGGTTTGGGAGTTAACATGAAAATTACATTTCTCGGCCATATCGCATAGATCTCACTGTGAAAAGGCTTAAATGGCTTTTTTGACCTAAGTTTGAGGATTGCGCTCAAATCAAATGTCCTAGAACCAAATTTCTACATGTAACTACTAGATTGTGATACAATACACTAATGGGTGAAGTTTGGTTGACTTCTGCGCAGCGGTTTGGGAGTTATAATCAAAATTACATTTCTCGGCCATATCGCATAGATCTCACTGTGAAAAGGCTTAAATGGCTTTTTTGACCTAAGTTTGAGGATTGCGCTCAAATCAAATGTCCAATAACCAAATTTCCACATGTAACTACTAGATTGTGATACAATACACTAATGGGTGAAGTTTGGTTGACTTCTGCGCAGCGGTTTGGGAGTTAACATCAAAATTACATTTCTCGGCCATATCGCATAGATCTCACTGTGAAAAGGCTTAAATGACTTTTTTAATTAAGTTTGATGATTGCGTTCAAATAAAATGTCCTAGAACAAAATTTTCAAATGTAACTACTAGATTGTGATACAATACACTATTGGGTGAAGTTTGGTTGACTTCTGCGCAGCGGTTTGGGAGTTAACATCAAAATTACATTTCTCGGCCATATCGCATAGATCTCACTGTGAAAAGGCTTAAATGGCTTTTTTGACCTAAGTTTGAGGATTGCGCTCAAATCAAATGTCCTAGAACCAAATTTCCACATGTAATTACTAGATTGTGATACAATACACTAATGGGTGAAGTTTGGTTGACTTCTGCGCAGCTGTTTGGGAGTTAACATCAAAATTACATTTCTCGGCCATATCGCATAGATCTCACTGTGAAAAGGCTTAAATGACTTTTTTAATTAAGTTTAATGATTGCGCTCAAACCAAATGTCCTAGAACAAAATTTTCAAATGTAACTACTAGAATGTGATACAATACACTATTGGATGAAGTTTAGTTGACTTCTGCGCAGCGGTTTGGGAGTTAACATCAAAATTACATTTCTCGGCCATATCGCATAGATCTCACTGTGAAAAGGCTTAAATGGCTTTTTTGAGCTAAGTTTAATGATTGCGCTCAAACCAAATGTCCTAGAACGAAATTTTCAAATGTAACTACTAGAATGTGATACAATACACTATTGGGTGAAGTTTGGTTGACTTCTGCGCAGCGGTTTGGGAGTTAACATCAAAATTACATTTCTCGGCCATATCGCATAGATCTCACTGTGAAAAGGCTTAAATGGCTTTTTTGACCTAAGTTTGAGGATTGCGCTCAAATCAAATGTCCTAGAACCAAATTTCCACATGTAACTACTAGATTGTGATACAATACACTAATGGGTGAAGTTTGGTTGACTTCTGCGCAGCGGTTTGGGAGTTAACATCAAAATTACATTTCTCGGCCATATCGCATAGATCTCACTGTGAAAAGGCTTAAATGACTTTTTTAATTAAGTTTGATGATTGCGCTCAAACAAAATGTCCTAGAACAAAATTTTCAAATGTAACTACTAGATTGTGATACAATACACTATTGGGTGAAGTTTGGTTGACTTCTGCGCAGCGGTTTGGGAGTTAACATCAAAATTACATTTCTCGGCCATATCGCATAGATCTCACTGTGAAAAGGCTTAAATGGCTTTTTTGACCTAAGTTTGAGGATTGCGCTCAAATCAAATGTCCTAGAACCAAATTTCCACATGTAACTACTAGATTGTGATACAATACACTAATGGTTGAAGTTTGGTTGACTTCTGCGCAGCGGTTTGGGAGTGAACATCAAAATTACATTTCTCGGCCATATCGCATAGATCTCACTGTGAAAAGGCTTAAATGACTTTTTTTAATTAAGTTTGAAGATTGCGCTCAAATCAAATGTCCTAGAACTAAATTTCCAAATGTAACTACTAGATTGTGATAAAATACACTATTGGGTGAAGTTTGGTTGACTTCTGCACAGCGGTTTGGGAGTTAACATCAAAATTACATTTCTCGGCCATATCGCATAGATCTCACTGTGAAAAGGCTTAAATGGCTTTTTTGACCTAAGTTTAATAATTGCGCTCAAACCAAATGTCCTAGAACGAAATTTTCAAATGTAACTACTAGAATGTGATACAATACACTATTGGGTGAAGTTTGGTTGACTTCTGCGCAGCGGTTTGGGAGTTAACATCAAAATTACATTTCTCGGCCATATCGCATAGATCTCACTGTGAAAAGGCTTAAATGGCTTTTTTGACCTAAGTTTGAGGATTGCGCTCAAATCAAATGTCCTAGAACCAAATTTTCACATGTAACTACTAGATTGTGATACAATACACTAATGGGTGAAGTTTGGTTGACTTCTGCGCAGCGGTTTGGGAGTTAACATCAAAATTACATTTCTCGGCCATATCGCATTGATCTCACTGTGAAAAGGCTTAAATGACTTTTTTAATTAAGTTTGATGATTGCGCTCAAACAAAATTTCCTAGAACAAAATTTTCAAATGTAACTACTAGATTGTGATACAATACACTATTGGGTGAAGTTTGGTTGACTTCTGCGCAGCGGTTTGGGAGTTAACATCAAAATTACATTTCTCGGCCATATCGCATAGATCTCACTGTGAAAAGGCTTAAATGGCTTTTTTGACCTAAGTTTAATGATTGCGCTCAAACCAAATGTCCTAGAACGAAATTTTCAAATGTAACTACTAGAATGTGATACAATACACTATTGGGTGAAGTTTGGTTGACTTCTGCGCAGCGGTTTGGGAGTTAACATGAAAATTACATTTCTCGGCCATATCGCATAGATCTCACTGTGAAAAGGCTTAAATGGCTTTTTTGACCTAAGTTTGAGGATTGCGCTCAAATCAAATGTCCTAGAACCAAATTTCTACATGTAACTACTAGATTGTGATACAATACACTAATGGGTGAAGTTTGGTTGACTTCGGCGCAGCGGTTTGGGAGTTAACATCAAAATTACATTTCTCGGCCATATCGCATAGATCTCACTGTGAAAAGGCTTAAATGGCTTTTTTGACCTAAGTTTGAGGATTGCGCTCAAATCAAATGTCCAATAACCAAATTTCCACATGTAACTACTAGATTGTGATACAATACACTAATGGGTGAAGTTTGGTTGACTTCTGCGCAGCGGTTTGGGATTTAACATCAAAATTACATTTCTCGGCCATATCGCATAGATCTCACTGTGAAAAGGCTTAAATGACTTTTTTAATTAAGTTTGATGATTGCGTTCAAACAAAATGTCCTAGAACAAAATTTTCAAATGTAACTACTAGATTGTGATACAATACACTATTGGGTGAAGTTTGGTTGACTTCTGCGCAGCGGTTTGGGAGTTAACATCAAAATTACATTTCTCGGCCATATCGCATAGATCTCACTGTGAAAAGGCTTAAATGGCTTTTTTGACCTAAGTTTGAGGATTGCGCTCAAATCAAATGTCCTAGAACCAAATTTCCACATGTAATTACTAGATTGTGATACAATACACTAATGGGTGAAGTTTGGTTGACTTCTGCGCAGCGGTTTGGGAGTTAACATCAAAATTACATTTCTCGGCCATATCGCATAGATCTCACTGTGAAAATGCTTAAATGGCTTTTTTGACCTAAGTTTGAGGATTGCGCTCAAATCAAATGTCCTAGAACCAAATTTTCACATGTAACTACTAGATTGTGATACAATACACTAATGGGTGAAGTTTGGTTGACTTCTGCGCAGCGGTTTGGGAGTTAACATCAAAATTACATTTCTCGGCCATATCGCATTGATCTCACTGTGAAAAGGCTTAAATGACTTTTTTAATTAAGTTTGATGATTGCGCTCAAACAAAATTTCCTAGAACAAAATTTTCAAATGTAACTACTAGATTGTGATACAATACACTATTGGGTGAAGTTTGGTTGACTTCTGCGCAGCGGTTTGGGAGTTAACATCAAAATTACATTTCTCGGCCATATCGAATAGATCTCACTGTGAAAAGGCTTAAATGGCTTTTTTGACCTAAGTTTAATGATTGCGCTCAAACCAAATGTCCTAGAACCAAATTTTCAAATGTAACTACTAGAATGTGATACAATACACTATTGGGTGAAGTTTAGTTGACTTCTGCGCAGCGGTTTGGGAGTTAACATGAAAATTACATTTCTCGGCCATATCGCATAGATCTCACTGTGAAAAGGCTTAAATGGCTTTTTTGACCTAAGTTTGAGGATTGCGCTCAAATCAAATGTCCTAGAACCAAATTTCTACATATAACTACTAGATTGTGATACAATACACTAATGGTTGAAGTTTGGTTGACTTCTGCGCAGCGGTTTGGGAGTTATAATCAAAATTACATTTCTCGGCCATATCGCATAGATCTCACTGTGAAAAGGCTTAAATGGCTTTTTTGACCTAAGTTTGAGGATTGCGCTCAAATCAAATGTCCAATAACCAAATTTCCACATGTAACTACTAGATTGTGATACAATACACTAATGGGTGAAGTTTGGTTGACTTCTGCGCAGCGGTTTGGGAGTTAACATCAAAATTACATTTCTCGGCCATATCGCATAGATCTCACTGTGAAAAGGCTTAAATGACTTTTTTAATTAAGTTTGATGATTGCGTTCAAACAAAATGTCCTAGAACAAAATTTTCAAATGTAACTACTAGATTGTGATACAATACACTATTGGGTGAAGTTTGGTTGACTTCTGCGCAGCGGTTTGGGAGTTAACATCAAAATTACATTTCTCGGCCATATCGCATAGATCTCACTGTGAAAAGGCTTAAATGGCTTTTTTGACCTAAGTTTGAGGATTGCGCTCAAATCAAATGTCCTAGAACCAAATTTCCACATGTAATTACTAGATTGTGATACAATACACTAATGGGTGAAGTTTGGTTGACTTCTGCGCAGCGGTTTGGGAGTTAACATCAAAATTACATTTCTCGGCCATATCGCATAGATCTCACTGTGAAAAGGCTTAAATGACTTTTTTAATTAAGTTTAATGATTGCGCTCAAACCAAATGTCCTAGAACAAAATTTTCAAATGTAACTACTAGAATGTGATACAATACACTATTGGATGAAGTTTAGTTGACTTCTGCGCAGCGGTTTGGGAGTTAACATCAAAATTACATTTCTCGGCCATATCGCATAGATCTCACTGTGAAAAGGCTTAAATGGCTTTTTTGAGCTAAGTTTAATGATTGCGCTCAAACCAAATGTCCTAGAACGAAATTTTCAAATGTAACTACTAGAATGTGATACAATACACTATTGGGTGAAGTTTGGTTGACTTCTGCGCAGCGGTTTGGGAGTTAACATCAAAATTACATTTCTCGGCCATATCGCATAGATCTCACTGTGAAAAGGCTTAAATGGCTTTTTTGACCTAAGTTTGAGGATTGCGCTCAAATCAAATGTCCTAGAACCAAATTTCTACATGTAACTACTAGATTGTGATACAATACACTAATGGGTGAAGTTTGGTTGACTTCTGCGCAGCGGTTTGGGAGTTAACATCAAAATTACATTTCTCGGCCATATCGCATAGATCTCACTGTGAAAAGGCTTAAATGACTTTTTTAATTAAGTTTGATGATTACGCTCAAACAAAATGTCCTACAACAAAATTTTCAAATGTAACTACTAGACTGTGATACAATACACTATTGGGTGAAGTTTGGTTGACTTCTGCGCAGCGGTTTGGGAGTTAACATCAAAATTACATTTCTCGGCCATATCGCATAGATCTCACTGTGAAAAGGCTTAAATGGCTTTTTTGAGCTAAGTTTAATGATTGCGCTCAAACCAAATGTCCTAGAACGAAATTTTCAAATGTAACTACTAGAATGTGATACAATACACTATTGGGTGAAGTTTGGTTGACTTCTGCGCAGCGGTTTGGGAGTTAACATCAAAATTACATTTCTCGGCCATATCGCATAGATCTCACTGTGAAAAGGCTTAAATGGCTTTTTTGACCTAAGTTTGAGGATTGCGCTCAAATCAAATGTCCTAGAACCAAATTTCCACATGTAACTACTAGATTGTGATACAATACACTAATGGGTGAAGTTTGGTTGACTTCTGCGCAGCGGTTTGGGAGTTAACATCAAAATTACATTTCTCGGCCATATCGCATAGATCTCACTGTGAAAAGGCTTAAATGACTTTTTTAATTAAGTTTGATGATTGCGCTCAAACAAAATGTCCTAGAACAAAATTTTCAAATGTAACTACTAGATTGTGATACAATACACTATTGGGTGAAGTTTGGTTGACTTCTGCCCAGCGGTTTGGGAGTTAACATCAAAATTACATTTCTCGGCCATATCGCATAGATCTCACTGTGAAAAGGCTTAAATGGCTTTTTTGACCTAAGTTTGAGGATTGCGCTCAAATCAAATGTCCTAGAACCAAATTTCCACATGTAACTACTAGATTGTGATACAATACACTAATGGTTGAAGTTTGGTTGACTTCTGCGCAGCGGTTTGGGAGTGAACATCAAAATTACATTTCTCGGCCATATCGCATAGATCTCACAGTGAAAAGGCTTAAATGACTTTTTTTAATTAAGTTTGAAGATTGCGCTCAAATCAAATGTCCTAGAACTAAATTTCCAAATGTAACTACTAGATTGTGATAAAATACACTATTGGGTGAAGTTTGGTTGACTTCTGCACAGCGGTTTGGGAGTTAACATCAAAATTACATTTCTCGGCCATATCGCATAGATCTCACTGTGAAAAGGCTTAAATGGCTTTTTTGACCTAAGTTTAATAATTGCGCTCAAACCAAATGTCCTAGAACGAAATTTTCAAATGTAACTACTAGAATGTGATACAATACACTATTGGGTGAAGTTTGGTTGACTTCTGCGCAGCGGTTTGGGAGTTAACATCAAAATTACATTTCTCGGCCATATCGCATAGATCTCACTGTGAAAAGGCTTAAATGGCTTTTTTGACCTAAGTTTGAGGATTGCGCTCAAATCAAATGTCCTAGAACCAAATTTTCACATGTAACTACTAGATTGTGATACAATACACTAATGGGTGAAGTTTGGTTGACTTCTGCGCAGCGGTTTGGGAGTTAACATCAAAATTACATTTCTCGGCCATATCGCATTGATCTCACTGTGAAAAGGCTTAAATGACTTTTTTAATTAAGTTTGATGATTGCGCTCAAACAAAATTTCCTAGAACAAAATTTTCAAATGTAACTACTAGATTGTGATACAATACACTATTGGGTGAAGTTTGGTTGACTTCTGCGCAGCGGTTTGGGAGTTAACATCAAAATTACATTTCTCGGCCATATCGCATAGATCTCACTGTGAAAAGGCTTAAATGGCTTTTTTGACCTAAGTTTAATGATTGCGCTCAAACCAAATGTCCTAGAACGAAATTTTCAAATGTAACTACTAGAATGTGATACAATACACTATTGGGTGAAGTTTGGTTGACTTCTGCGCAGCGGTTTGGGAGTTAACATCAAAATTACATTTCTCGGCCATATCGCATTGATCTCACTGTGAAAAGGCTTAAATGACTTTTTTAATTAAGTTTGATGATTGCGCTCAAACAAAATTTCCTAGAACAAAATTTTCAAATGTAACTACTAGATTGTGATACAATACACTATTGGGTGAAGTTTGGTTGACTTCTGCGCAGCGGTTTGGGAGTTAACATCAAAATTACATTTCTCGGCCATATCGCATAGATCTCACTGTGAAAAGGCTTAAATGGCTTTTTTGACCTAAGTTTAATGATTGCGCTCAAACCAAATGTCCTAGAACGAAATTTTCAAATGTAACTACTAGAATGTGATACAATACACTATTGGGTGAAGTTTGGTTGACTTCTGCGCAGCGGTTTGGGAGTTAACATGAAAATTACATTTCTCGGCCATATCGCATAGATCTCACTGTGAAAAGGCTTAAATGGCTTTTTTGACCTAAGTTTGAGGATTGCGCTCAAATCAAATGTCCTAGAACCAAATTTCTACATGTAACTACTAGATTGTGATACAATACACTAATGGGTGAAGTTTGGTTGACTTCGGCGCAGCGGTTTGGGAGTTAACATCAAAATTACATTTCTCAGCCATATCGCATAGATCTCACTGTGAAAAGGCTTAAATGGCTTTTTTGACCTAAGTTTGAGGATTGCGCTCAAATCAAATGTCCAATAACCAAATTTCCACATGTAACTACTAGATTGTGATACAATACACTAATGGGTGAAGTTTGGTTGACTTCTGCGCAGCGGTTTGGGATTTAACATCAAAATTACATTTCTCGGCCATATCGCATAGATCTCACTGTGAAAAGGCTTAAATGACTTTTTTAATTAAGTTTGATGATTGCGTTCAAACAAAATGTCCTAGAACAAAATTTTCAAATGTAACTACTAGATTGTGATACAATACACTATTGGGTGAAGTTTGGTTGACTTCTGCGCAGCGGTTTGGGAGTTAACATCAAAATTACATTTCTCGGCCATATCGCATAGATCTCACTGTGAAAAGGCTTAAATGGCTTTTTTGACCTAAGTTTGAGGATTGCGCTCAAATCAAATGTCCTAGAACCAAATTTCCACATGTAATTACTAGATTGTGATACAATACACTAATGGGTGAAGTTTGGTTGACTTCTGCGCAGCGGTTTGGGAGTTAACATCAAAATTACATTTCTCGGCCATATCGCATAGATCTCACTGTGAAAATGCTTAAATGGCTTTTTTGACCTAAGTTTGAGGATTGCGCTCAAATCAAATGTCCTAGAACCAAATTTTCACATGTAACTACTAGATTGTGATACAATACACTAATGGGTGAAGTTTGGTTGACTTCTGCGCAGCGGTTTGGGAGTTAACATCAAAATTACATTTCTCGGCCATATCGCATTGATCTCACTGTGAAAAGGCTTAAATGACTTTTTTAATTAAGTTTGATGATTGCGCTCAAACAAAATTTCCTAGAACAAAATTTTCAAATGTAACTACTAGATTGTGATACAATACACTATTGGGTGAAGTTTGGTTGACTTCTGCGCAGCGGTTTGGGAGTTAACATCAAAATTACATTTCTCGGCCATATCGAATAGATCTCACTGTGAAAAGGCTTAAATGGCTTTTTTGACCTAAGTTTAATGATTGCGCTCAAACCAAATGTCCTAGAACCAAATTTTCAAATGTAACTACTAGAATGTGATACAATACACTATTGGGTGAAGTTTAGTTGACTTCTGCGCAGCGGTTTGGGAGTTAACATGAAAATTACATTTCTCGGCCATATCGCATAGATCTCACTGTGAAAAGGCTTAAATGGCTTTTTTGACCTAAGTTTGAGGATTGCGCTCAAATCAAATGTCCTAGAACCAAATTTCTACATATAACTACTAGATTGTGATACAATACACTAATGGTTGAAGTTTGGTTGACTTCTGCGCAGCGGTTTGGGAGTTATAATCAAAATTACATTTCTCGGCCATATCGCATAGATCTCACTGTGAAAAGGCTTAAATGGCTTTTTTGACCTAAGTTTGAGGATTGCGCTCAAATCAAATGTCCAATAACCAAATTTCCACATGTAACTACTAGATTGTGATACAATACACTAATGGGTGAAGTTTGGTTGACTTCTGCGCAGCGGTTTGGGAGTTAACATCAAAATTACATTTCTCGGCCATATCGCATAGATCTCACTGTGAAAAGGCTTAAATGACTTTTTTAATTAAGTTTGATGATTGCGTTCAAACAAAATGTCCTAGAACAAAATTTTCAAATGTAACTACTAGATTGTGATACAATACACTATTGGGTGAAGTTTGGTTGACTTCTGCGCAGCGGTTTGGGAGTTAACATCAAAATTACATTTCTCGGCCATATCGCATAGATCTCACTGTGAAAAGGCTTAAATGGCTTTTTTGACCTAAGTTTGAGGATTGCGCTCAAATCAAATGTCCTAGAACCAAATTTCCACATGTAATTACTAGATTGTGATACAATACACTAATGGGTGAAGTTTGGTTGACTTCTGCGCAGCGGTTTGGGAGTTAACATCAAAATTACATTTCTCGGCCATATCGCATAGATCTCACTGTGAAAAGGCTTAAATGACTTTTTTAATTAAGTTTAATGATTGCGCTCAAACCAAATGTCCTAGAACAAAATTTTCAAATGTAACTACTAGAATGTGATACAATACACTATTGGATGAAGTTTAGTTGACTTCTGCGCAGCGGTTTGGGAGTTAACATCAAAATTACATTTCTCGGCCATATCGCATAGATCTCACTGTGAAAAGGCTTAAATGGCTTTTTTGAGCTAAGTTTAATGATTGCGCTCAAACCAAATGTCCTAGAACGAAATTTTCAAATGTAACTACTAGAATGTGATACAATACACTATTGGGTGAAGTTTGGTTGACTTCTGCGCAGCGGTTTGGGAGTTAACATCAAAATTACATTTCTCGGCCATATCGCATAGATCTCACTGTGAAAAGGCTTAAATGGCTTTTTTGACCTAAGTTTGAGGATTGCGCTCAAATCAAATGTCCTAGAACCAAATTTCTACATGTAACTACTAGATTGTGATACAATACACTAATGGGTGAAGTTTGGTTGACTTCTGCGCAGCGGTTTGGGAGTTAACATCAAAATTACATTTCTCGGCCATATCGCATAGATCTCACTGTGAAAAGGCTTAAATGACTTTTTTAATTAAGTTTGATGATTACGCTCAAACAAAATGTCCTACAACAAAATTTTCAAATGTAACTACTAGACTGTGATACAATACACTATTGGGTGAAGTTTGGTTGACTTCTGCGCAGCGGTTTGGGAGTTAACATCAAAATTACATTTCTCGGCCATATCGCATAGATCTCACTGTGAAAAGGCTTAAATGGCTTTTTTGAGCTAAGTTTAATGATTGCGCTCAAACCAAATGTCCTAGAACGAAATTTTCAAATGTAACTACTAGAATGTGATACAATACACTATTGGGTGAAGTTTGGTTGACTTCTGCGCAGCGGTTTGGGAGTTAACATCAAAATTACATTTCTCGGCCATATCGCATAGATCTCACTGTGAAAAGGCTTAAATGGCTTTTTTGACCTAAGTTTGAGGATTGCGCTCAAATCAAATGTCCTAGAACCAAATTTCCACATGTAACTACTAGATTGTGATACAATACACTAATGGGTGAAGTTTGGTTGACTTCTGCGCAGCGGTTTGGGAGTTAACATCAAAATTACATTTCTCGGCCATATCGCATAGATCTCACTGTGAAAAGGCTTAAATGACTTTTTTAATTAAGTTTGATGATTGCGCTCAAACAAAATGTCCTAGAACAAAATTTTCAAATGTAACTACTAGATTGTGATACAATACACTATTGGGTGAAGTTTGGTTGACTTCTGCCCAGCGGTTTGGGAGTTAACATCAAAATTACATTTCTCGGCCATATCGCATAGATCTCACTGTGAAAAGGCTTAAATGGCTTTTTTGACCTAAGTTTGAGGATTGCGCTCAAATCAAATGTCCTAGAACCAAATTTCCACATGTAACTACTAGATTGTGATACAATACACTAATGGTTGAAGTTTGGTTGACTTCTGCGCAGCGGTTTGGGAGTGAACATCAAAATTACATTTCTCGGCCATATCGCATAGATCTCACAGTGAAAAGGCTTAAATGACTTTTTTTAATTAAGTTTGAAGATTGCGCTCAAATCAAATGTCCTAGAACTAAATTTCCAAATGTAACTACTAGATTGTGATAAAATACACTATTGGGTGAAGTTTGGTTGACTTCTGCACAGCGGTTTGGGAGTTAACATCAAAATTACATTTCTCGGCCATATCGCATAGATCTCACTGTGAAAAGGCTTAAATGGCTTTTTTGACCTAAGTTTAATAATTGCGCTCAAACCAAATGTCCTAGAACGAAATTTTCAAATGTAACTACTAGAATGTGATACAATACACTATTGGGTGAAGTTTGGTTGACTTCTGCGCAGCGGTTTGGGAGTTAACATCAAAATTACATTTCTCGGCCATATCGCATAGATCTCACTGTGAAAAGGCTTAAATGGCTTTTTTGACCTAAGTTTGAGGATTGCGCTCAAATCAAATGTCCTAGAACCAAATTTTCACATGTAACTACTAGATTGTGATACAATACACTAATGGGTGAAGTTTGGTTGACTTCTGCGCAGCGGTTTGGGAGTTAACATCAAAATTACATTTCTCGGCCATATCGCATTGATCTCACTGTGAAAAGGCTTAAATGACTTTTTTAATTAAGTTTGATGATTGCGCTCAAACAAAATTTCCTAGAACAAAATTTTCAAATGTAACTACTAGATTGTGATACAATACACTATTGGGTGAAGTTTGGTTGACTTCTGCGCAGCGGTTTGGGAGTTAACATCAAAATTACATTTCTCGGCCATATCGCATAGATCTCACTGTGAAAAGGCTTAAATGGCTTTTTTGACCTAAGTTTAATGATTGCGCTCAAACCAAATGTCCTAGAACGAAATTTTCAAATGTAACTACTAGAATGTGATACAATACACTATTGGGTGAAGTTTGGTTGACTTCTGCGCAGCGGTTTGGGAGTTAACATGAAAATTACATTTCTCGGCCATATCGCATAGATCTCACTGTGAAAAGGCTTAAATGGCTTTTTTGACCTAAGTTTGAGGATTGCGCTCAAATCAAATGTCCAATAACCAAATTTCCACATGTAACTACTAGATTGTGATACAATACACTAATGGGTGAAGTTTGGTTGACTTCTGCGCAGCGGTTTGGGATTTAACATCAAAATTACATTTCTCGGCCATATCGCATAGATCTCACTGTGAAAAGGCTTAAATGACTTTTTTAATTAAGTTTGATGATTGCGTTCAAACAAAATGTCCTAGAACAAAATTTTCAAATGTAACTACTAGATTGTGATACAATACACTATTGGGTGAAGTTTGGTTGACTTCTGCGCAGCGGTTTGGGAGTTAACATCAAAATTACATTTCTCGGCCATATCGCATAGATCTCACTGTGAAAAGGCTTAAATGGCTTTTTTGACCTAAGTTTGAGGATTGCGCTCAAATCAAATGTCCTAGAACCAAATTTCCACATGTAATTACTAGATTGTGATACAATACACTAATGGGTGAAGTTTGGTTGACTTCTGCGCAGCGGTTTGGGAGTTAACATCAAAATTACATTTCTCGGCCATATCGCATAGATCTCACTGTGAAAAGGCTTAAATGACTTTTTTAATTAAGTTTGATGATTGCGCTCAAACAAAATTTCCTAGAACAAAATTTTCAAATGTAACTACTAGATTGTGATACAATACACTATTGGGTGAAGTTTGGTTGACTTCTGCGCAGCGGTTTGGGAGTTAACATCAAAATTACATTTCTCGGCCATATCGCATAGATCTCACTGTGAAAAGGCTTAAATGGCTTTTTTGAGCTAAGTTTAATGATTGCGCTCAAACCAAATGTCCTAGAACGAAATTTTCAAATGTAACTACTAGAATGTGATACAATACACTATTGGGTGAAGTTTGGTTGACTTCTGCGCAGCGGTTTGGGAGTTAACATCAAAATTACATTTCTCGGCCATATCGCATAGATCTCACTGTGAAAAGGCTTAAATGGCTTTTTTGACCTAAGTTTGAGGATTGCGCTCAAATCAAATGTCCTAGAACCAAATTTCCACATGTAACTACTAGATTGTGATACAATACACTAATGGGTGAAGTTTGGTTGACTTCTGCGCAGCGGTTTGGGAGTTAACATCAAAATTACATTTCTCGGCCATATCGCATAGATCTCACTGTGAAAAGGCTTAAATGACTTTTTTAATTAAGTTTGATGATTGCGCTCAAACAAAATGTCCTAGAACAAAATTTTCAAATGTAACTACTAGATTGTGATACAATACACTATTGGGTGAAGTTTGGTTGACTTCTGCCCAGCGGTTTGGGAGTTAACATCAAAATTACATTTCTCGGCCATATCGCATAGATCTCACTGTGAAAAGGCTTAAATGGCTTTTTTGACCTAAGTTTGAGGATTGCGCTCAAATCAAATGTCCTAGAACCAAATTTCCACATGTAACTACTAGATTGTGATACAATACACTAATGGTTGAAGTTTGGTTGACTTCTGCGCAGCGGTTTGGGAGTGAACATCAAAATTACATTTCTCGGCCATATCGCATAGATCTCACTGTGAAAAGGCTTAAATGACTTTTTTTAATTAAGTTTGAAGATTGCGCTCAAATCAAATGTCCTAGAACTAAATTTCCAAATGTAACTACTAGATTGTGATAAAATACACTATTGGGTGAAGTTTGGTTGACTTCTGCACAGCGGTTTGGGAGTTAACATCAAAATTACATTTCTCGGCCATATCGCATAGATCTCACTGTGAAAAGGCTTAAATGGCTTTTTTGACCTAAGTTTAATAATTGCGCTCAAACCAAATGTCCTAGAACGAAATTTTCAAATGTAACTACTAGAATGTGATACAATACACTATTGGGTGAAGTTTGGTTGACTTCTGCGCAGCGGTTTGGGAGTTAACATCAAAATTACATTTCTCGGCCATATCGCATAGATCTCACTGTGAAAAGGCTTAAATGGCTTTTTTGACCTAAGTTTGAGGATTGCGCTCAAATCAAATGTCCTAGAACCAAATTTTCACATGTAACTACTAGATTGTGATACAATACACTAATGGGTGAAGTTTGGTTGACTTCTGCGCAGCGGTTTGGGAGTTAACATCAAAATTACATTTCTCGGCCATATCGCATTGATCTCACTGTGAAAAGGCTTAAATGACTTTTTTAATTAAGTTTGATGATTGCGCTCAAACAAAATTTCCTAGAACAAAATTTTCAAATGTAACTACTAGATTGTGATACAATACACTATTGGGTGAAGTTTGGTTGACTTCTGCGCAGCGGTTTGGGAGTTAACATCAAAATTACATTTCTCGGCCATATCGCATAGATCTCACTGTGAAAAGGCTTAAATGGCTTTTTTGACCTAAGTTTAATGATTGCGCTCAAACCAAATGTCCTAGAACGAAATTTTCAAATGTAACTACTAGAATGTGATACAATACACTATTGGGTGAAGTTTGGTTGACTTCTGCGCAGCGGTTTGGGAGTTAACATGAAAATTACATTTCTCGGCCATATCGCATAGATCTCACTGTGAAAAGGCTTAAATGGCTTTTTTGACCTAAGTTTGAGGATTGCGCTCAAATCAAATGTCCTAGAACCAAATTTCTACATGTAACTACTAGATTGTGATACAATACACTAATGGGTGAAGTTTGGTTGACTTCGGCGCAGCGGTTTGGGAGTTAACATCAAAATTACATTTCTCGGCCATATCGCATAGATCTCACTGTGAAAAGGCTTAAATGGCTTTTTTGACCTAAGTTTGAGGATTGCGCTCAAATCAAATGTCCAATAACCAAATTTCCACATGTAACTACTAGATTGTGATACAATACACTAATGGGTGAAGTTTGGTTGACTTCTGCGCAGCGGTTTGGGATTTAACATCAAAATTACATTTCTCGGCCATATCGCATAGATCTCACTGTGAAAAGGCTTAAATGACTTTTTTAATTAAGTTTGATGATTGCGTTCAAACAAAATGTCCTAGAACAAAATTTTCAAATGTAACTACTAGATTGTGATACAATACACTATTGGGTGAAGTTTGGTTGACTTCTGCGCAGCGGTTTGGGAGTTAACATCAAAATTACATTTCTCGGCCATATCGCATAGATCTCACTGTGAAAAGGCTTAAATGGCTTTTTTGACCTAAGTTTGAGGATTGCGCTCAAATCAAATGTCCTAGAACCAAATTTCCACATGTAATTACTAGATTGTGATACAATACACTAATGGGTGAAGTTTGGTTGACTTCTGCGCAGCGGTTTGGGAGTTAACATCAAAATTACATTTCTCGGCCATATCGCATAGATCTCACTGTGAAAATGCTTAAATGGCTTTTTTGACCTAAGTTTGAGGATTGCGCTCAAATCAAATGTCCTAGAACCAAATTTTCACATGTAACTACTAGATTGTGATACAATACACTAATGGGTGAAGTTTGGTTGACTTCTGCGCAGCGGTTTGGGAGTTAACATCAAAATTACATTTCTCGGCCATATCGCATTGATCTCACTGTGAAAAGGCTTAAATGACTTTTTTAATTAAGTTTGATGATTGCGCTCAAACAAAATTTCCTAGAACAAAATTTTCAAATGTAACTACTAGATTGTGATACAATACACTATTGGGTGAAGTTTGGTTGACTTCTGCGCAGCGGTTTGGGAGTTAACATCAAAATTACATTTCTCGGCCATATCGAATAGATCTCACTGTGAAAAGGCTTAAATGGCTTTTTTGACCTAAGTTTAATGATTGCGCTCAAACCAAATGTCCTAGAACCAAATTTTCAAATGTAACTACTAGAATGTGATACAATACACTATTGGGTGAAGTTTAGTTGACTTCTGCGCAGCGGTTTGGGAGTTAACATGAAAATTACATTTCTCGGCCATATCGCATAGATCTCACTGTGAAAAGGCTTAAATGGCTTTTTTGACCTAAGTTTGAGGATTGCGCTCAAATCAAATGTCCTAGAACCAAATTTCTACATGTAACTACTAGATTGTGATACAATACACTAATGGTTGAAGTTTGGTTGACTTCTGCGCAGCGGTTTGGGAGTTATAATCAAAATTACATTTCTCGGCCATATCGCATAGATCTCACTGTGAAAAGGCTTAAATGGCTTTTTTGACCTAAGTTTGAGGATTGCGCTCAAATCAAATGTCCAATAACCAAATTTCCACATGTAACTACTAGATTGTGATACAATACACTAATGGGTGAAGTTTGGTTGACTTCTGCGCAGCGGTTTGGGAGTTAACATCAAAATTACATTTCTCGGCCATATCGCATAGATCTCACTGTGAAAAGGCTTAAATGACTTTTTTAATTAAGTTTGATGATTGCGTTCAAACAAAATGTCCTAGAACAAAATTTTCAAATGTAACTACTAGATTGTGATACAATACACTATTGGGTGAAGTTTGGTTGACTTCTGCGCAGCGGTTTGGGAGTTAACATCAAAATTACATTTCTCGGCCATATCGCATAGATCTCACTGTGAAAAGGCTTAAATGGCTTTTTTGACCTAAGTTTGAGGATTGCGCTCAAATCAAATGTCCTAGAACCAAATTTCCACATGTAATTACTAGATTGTGATACAATACACTAATGGGTGAAGTTTGGTTGACTTCTGCGCAGCGGTTTGGGAGTTAACATCAAAATTACATTTCTCGGCCATATCGCATAGATCTCACTGTGAAAAGGCTTAAATGACTTTTTTAATTAAGTTTAATGATTGCGCTCAAACCAAATGTCCTAGAACAAAATTTTCAAATGTAACTACTAGAATGTGATACAATACACTATTGGATGAAGTTTAGTTGACTTCTGCGCAGCGGTTTGGGAGTTAACATCAAAATTACATTTCTCGGCCATATCGCATAGATCTCACTGTGAAAAGGCTTAAATGGCTTTTTTGAGCTAAGTTTAATGATTGCGCTCAAACCAAATGTCCTAGAACGAAATTTTCAAATGTAACTACTAGAATGTGATACAATACACTATTGGGTGAAGTTTGGTTGACTTCTGCGCAGCGGTTTGGGAGTTAACATCAAAATTACATTTCTCGGCCATATCGCATAGATCTCACTGTGAAAAGGCTTAAATGGCTTTTTTGACCTAAGTTTGAGGATTGCGCTCAAATCAAATGTCCTAGAACCAAATTTCTACATGTAACTACTAGATTGTGATACAATACACTAATGGGTGAAGTTTGGTTGACTTCTGCGCAGCGGTTTGGGAGTTAACATCAAAATTACATTTCTCGGCCATATCGCATAGATCTCACTGTGAAAAGGCTTAAATGACTTTTTTAATTAAGTTTGATGATTTCGCTCAAACAAAATGTCCTACAACAAAATTTTCAAATGTAACTACTAGACTGTGATACAATACACTATTGGGTGAAGTTTGGTTGACTTCTGCGCAGCGGTTTGGGAGTTAACATCAAAATTACATTTCTCGGCCATATCGCATAGATCTCACTGTGAAAAGGCTTAAATGGCTTTTTTGACCTAAGTTTGAGGATTGCGCTCAAATCAAATGTCCTAGAACCAAATTTCCACATGTAACTACTAGATTGTGATACAATACACTAATGGTTGAAGTTTGGTTGACTTCTGCGCAGCGGTTTGGGAGTGAACATCAAAATTACATTTCTCGGCCATATCGCATAGATCTCACTGTGAAAAGGCTTAAATGACTTTTTTTAATTAAGTTTGAAGATTGCGCTCAAATCAAATGTCCTAGAACTAAATTTCCAAATGTAACTACTAGATTGTGATAAAATACACTATTGGGTGAAGTTTGGTTGACTTCTGCACAGCGGTTTGGGAGTTAACATCAAAATTACATTTCTCGGCCATATCGCATAGATCTCACTGTGAAAAGGCTTAAATGGCTTTTTTGACCTAAGTTTAATAATTGCGCTCAAACCAAATGTCCTAGAACGAAATTTTCAAATGTAACTACTAGAATGTGATACAATACACTATTGGGTGAAGTTTGGTTGACTTCTGCGCAGCGGTTTGGGAGTTAACATCAAAATTACATTTATCGGCCATATCGCATAGATCTCACTGTGAAAAGGCTTAAATGGCTTTTTTGACCTAAGTTTGAGGATTGCGCTCAAATCAAATGTCCTAGAACCAAATTTTCACATGTAACTACTAGATTGTGATACAATACACTAATGGGTGAAGTTTGGTTGACTTCTGCGCAGCGGTTTGGGAGTTAACATCAAAATTACATTTCTCGGCCATATCGCATAGATCTCACTGTGAAAAGGCTTAAATGACTTTTTTAATTAAGTTTGATGATTGCGCTCAAACAAAATTTCCTAGAACAAAATTTTCAAATGTAACTACTAGATTGTGATACAATACACTATTGGGTGAAGTTTGGTTGACTTCTGTGCAGCGGTTTGGGAGTTAACATCAAAATTACATTTCTCGGCCATATCGCATAGATCTCACTGTGAAAAGGCTTAAATGGCTTTTTTGACCTAAGTTTAATAATTGCGCTCAAACCAAATGTCCTAGAACGAAATTTTCAAATGTAACTACTAGAATGTGATACAATACACTATTGGGTGAAGTTTGGTTGACTTCTGCGCAGCGGTTTGGGAGTTAACATCAAAATTACATTTCTCGGCCATATCGCACAGATCTCACTGTGAAAAGGCTTAAATGACTTTTTTAATTAAGTTTAATGATTGCGCTCAAACCAAATGTCCTAGAACGAAATTTTCAAATGTAACTACTAGAATGTGATACAATACACTATTGGGTGAAGTTTGGTTGACTTCTGCGCAGCGGTTTGGGAGTTAACATGAAAATTACATTTCTCGGCCATATCGCATAGATCTCACTGTGAAAAGGCTTAAATGGCTTTTTTGACCTAAGTTTGAGGATTGCGCTCAAATCAAATGTCCTAGAACCAAATTTCCACATGTAACTACTAGATTGTGATACAATACACTAATGGGTGAAGTTTGGTTGACTTCTGCGCAGCGGTTTGGGAGTTAACATCAAAATTACATTTCTCGGCCATATCGCATAGATCTCACTGTGAAAAGGCTTAAATGGCTTTTTTGACCTAAGTTTGAGGATTGCGCTCAAATCAAATGTCCAATAACCAAATTTCCACATGTAACTACTAGATTGTGATACAATACACTAATGGGTGAAGTTTGGTTGACTTCTGCGCAGCGGTTTGGGAGTTAACATCAAAATTACATTTCTCGGCCATATCGCATAGATCTCACTGTGAAAAGGCTTAAATGACTTTTTTAATTAAGTTTGATGATTGCGTTCAAACAAAATGTCCTAGAACAAAATTTTCAAATGTAACTACTAGATTGTGATACAATACACTATTGGGTGAAGTTTGGTTGACTTCTGCGCAGCGGTTTGGGAGTTAACATCAAAATTACATTTCTCGGCCATATCGCATAGATCTCACTGTGAAAAGGCTTAAATGGCTTTTTTGACCTAAGTTTGAGGATTGCGCTCAAATCAAATGTCCTAGAACCAAATTTCCACATGTAATTACTAGATTGTGATACAATACACTAATGGGTGAAGTTTGGTTGACTTCTGCGCAGCGGTTTGGGAGTTAACATCAAAATTACATTTCTCGGCCATATCGCATAGATCTCACTGTGAAAAGGCTTAAATGACTTTTTTAATTAAGTTTAATGATTGCGCTCAAACCAAATGTCCTAGAACAAACTTTTCAAATGTAACTACTAGATTGTGATACAATACACTATTGGGTGAAGTTTGGTTGACTTCTGCGCAGCGGTTTGGGAGTTAACATCAAAATTACATTTCTCGGCCATATCGCATAGATCTCACTGTGAAAAGGCTTAAATGGCTTTTTTGACCTAAGTTTGAGGATTGCGCTCAAATCAAATGTCCTAGAACCAAATTTCCACATGTAACTACTAGATTGTGATACAATACACTAATGGGTGAAGTTTGGTTGACTTCTGCGCTGCGGTTTGGGAGTTAACATCAAAATTACATTTCTCGGCCATATCGCATTGATCTCACTGTGAAAAGGCTTAAATGACTTTTTTTTTAATTAAGTTTGATGATTGCGCTCAAACAAAATTTCCTAGAACAAAATTTTCAAATGTAACTACTAGATTGTGATACAATACACTATTGGGTGAAGTTTGGTTGACTTCTGCGCAGCGGTTTGGGAGTTAACATCAAAATTACATTTCTCGGCCATATCGCATAGATCTCACTGTGAAAAGGCTTAAATGGCTTTTTTGACCTAAGTTTAATGATTGCGCTCAAACCAAATGTCCTAGAACGAAATTTTCAAATGTAACTACTAGAATGTGATACAATACACTATTGGGTGAAGTTTGGTTGACTTCTGCGCAGCGGTTTGGGAGTTAACATGAAAATTACATTTCTCGGCCATATCGCATAGATCTCACTGTGAAAAGGCTTAAATGGCTTTTTTGACCTAAGTTTGAGGATTGCGCTCAAATCAAATGTCCTAGAACCAAATTTCTACATGTAACTACTAGATTGTGATACAATACACTAATGGGTGAAGTTTGGTTGACTTCTGCGCAGCGGTTTGGGAGTTAACATCAAAATTACATTTCTCGGCCATATCGCATAGATCTCACTGTGAAAAGGCTTAAATGGCTTTTTTGACCTAAGTTTGAGGATTGCGCTCAAATCAAATGTCCAATAACCAAATTTCCACATGTAACTACTAGATTGTGATACAATACACTAATGGGTGAAGTTTGGTTGACTTCTGCGCAGCGGTTTGGGAGTTAACATCAAAATTACATTTCTCGGCCATATCGCATAGATCTCACTGTGAAAAGGCTTAAATGACTTTTTTAATTAAGTTTGATGATTGCGTTCAAACAAAATGTCCTAGAACAAAATTTTCAAATGTAACTACTAGATTGTGATACAATACACTATTGGGTGAAATTTGGTTGATTTCTGCGCAGCGGTTTGGGAGTTAACATCAAAATTACATTTCTCGGCCATATCGCATAGATCTCACTGTGAAAAGGCTTAAATGGCTTTTTTGACCTAAGTTTGAGGATTGCGCTCAAATCAAATGTCCTAGAACCAAATTTCCACATGTAATTACTAGATTGTGATACAATACACTAATGGGTACAGTTTGGTTGACTTCTGCGCAGCGGTTTGGGAGTTATAATCAAAATTACATTTCTCGGCCATATCGCATAGATCTCACTGTGAAAAGGCTTAAATGACTTTTTTAATTAAGTTTAATGATTGCGCTCAAACCAAATGTCCTAGAACGAAATTTTCAAATGTAACTACTAGAATGTGATACAATACACTATTGGGTGAAGTTTGGTTGACTTCTGCGCAGCGGTTTGGGAGTTAACATGAAAATTACATTTCTCGGCCATATCGCATAGATCTCACTGTGAAAAGGCTTAAATGGCTTTTTTGACCTAAGTTTGAGGATTGCGCTCAAACCAAATGTCCTAGAACGAAATTTTCAAATGTAACTACTAGATTGTGATACAATACACTATTGGGTGAAGTTTGGTTGACTTCTGCGCAGCGGTTTGGGAGTTAACATCAAAATTACATTTCTCGGCCATATCGCATAGATCTCACTGTGAAAAGGCTTAAATGGCTTTTTTAATTAAGTTTGATGATTGCGTTCAAACAAAATGTCCTAGAACAAAATTTTCAAATGTAACTACTAGATTGTGATACAATACACTATTGGGTGAAGTTTGGTTGACTTCTGCGCAGCGGTTTGGGAGTTAACATCAAAATTACATTTCTCGGCCATATCGCATAGATCTCACTGTGAAAAGGCTTAAATGGCTTTTTTGACCTAAGTTTGAGGATTGCGCTCAAATCAAATGTCCTAGAACCAAATTTCTACATGTAATTACTAGATTGTGATACAATACACTAATGGGTGAAGTTTGGTTGACTTCTGCGCAGCGGTTTGGGAGTTGACATCAAAATTACATTTCTCGGCCATATCGCATAGATCTCACTGTGAAAAGGCTTAAATGACTTTTTTAATTAAGTTTAATGATTGCGCTCAAACCAAATGTCCTAGAACAAAATTTTCAAATGTAACTACTAGAATGTGATACAATACACTATTGGATGAAGTTTAGTTGACTTCTGCGCAGCGGTTTGGGAGTTAACATCAAAATTACATTTCTCGGCCATATCGCATAGATCTCACTGTGAAAAGGCTTAAATGACTTTTTTAATTAAGTTTGATGATTGCGCTCAAACAAAATTTCCTAGAACAAAATTTTCAAATGTAACTACTAGATTGTGATACAATACACTAATGGGTGAAGTTTGGTTGACTTCTGCGCAGCGGTTTGGGAGTTAACATCAAAATTACATTTCTCGGCCATATCGCATAGATCTCACTGTGAAAAGGCTTAAATGGCTTTTTTGACCTAAGTTTAATAATTGCGCTCAAACCAAATGTCCTAGAACGAAATTTTCAAATGTAACTACTAGAATGTGATACAATACACTATTGGGTGAAGTTTGGTTGACTTCTGCGCAGCGGTTTGGGAGTTAACATCAAAATTACATTTCTCGGCCATATCGCATAGATCTCACTGTGAAAAGGCTTAAATGACTTTTTTAATTAAGTTTGATGATTGCGCTCAAACAAAATGTCCTAGAACAAAATTTTCAAATAAAACTACCAGATTGTGATACAATACACTATTGGGTGAAGTTTGGTTGACTTCTGCGCAGCGGTTTGGGAGTTAACATCAAAATTACATTTCTCGGCCATATCGCATAGATCTCACTGTGAAAAGGCTTAAATGGCTTTTTTGACCTAAGTTTGAGGATTGCGCTCAAATCAAATGTCCTAGAACCAAATTTTCACATGTAACTACTAGATTGTGATACAATACACTAATGGGTGAAGTTTGGTTGACTTCTGCGCAGCGGTTTGGGAGTTAACATCAAAATTACATTTCTCGGCCATATCGCATTGATCTCACTGTGAAAAGGCTTAAATGGCTTTTTTGACCTAAGTTTGAGTATTGCGCTCAAATCAAATGTCCTAGAACCAAATTTCCACATGTAACTACTAGATTGTGATACAATACACTAATGGGTGAAGTTTGGTTGACTTCTGCGCAGCGGTTTGGGAGTTAACATCAAAATTACATTTCTCGGCCATATCGCATAGATCTCACTGTGAAAATGCTTAAATGACTTTTTTAATTAAGTTTGATGATTGCGCTCAAACAAAATGTCCTAGAACAAACTTTTCAAATGTAACTACTAGATTGTGATACAATACACTATTGGGTGAAGTTTGGTTGAGTTCTGCGCAGCGGTTTGGGAGTTAACATCAAAATTACATTTCTCGGCCATATCGCATAGATCTCACTGTGAAAAGGCTTAAATGGCTTTTTTGACCTAAGTTTGAGGATTGCGCTCAAATCAAATGTCCTAGAACCAAATTTCCACATGAAACTACTAGATTGTGATACAATACACTAATGGTTGAAGTTTGGTTGACTTCTGCGCAGCGGTTTGGGAGTGAACATCAAAATTACATTTCTCGGCCATATCGCATAGATCTCACTGTGAAAAGGCTTAAATGACTTTTTTTAATTAAGTTTGAAGATTGCGCTCAAATCAAATGTCCTAGAACTAAATTTCCAAATGTAACTACTAGATTGTGATACAATACACTATTGGGTGAAGTTTGGTTGACTTCTGCGCAGCGGTTTGGGAGTTAACATCAAAATTACATTTCTCGGCCATATCGCATAGATCTCACTGTGAAAAGGCTTAAATAGCTTTTTTGACCTAAGTTTAATAATTGCGCTCAAACCAAATGTCCTAGAACGAAATTTTAAAATGTAACTACTAGAATGTGATACAATACACTATTGGGTGAAGTTTGGTTGACTTCTGCGCAGCGGTTTGGGAGTTAACATCAAAATTACATTTCTCGGCCATATCGCATAGATCTCACTGTGAAAATGCTTAAATGGCTTTTTTGACCTAAGTTTGAGGATTGCGCTCAAATCAAATGTCCTAGAACCAAATTTTCACATGTAACTACTAGATTGTGATACAATACACTAATGGGTGAAGTTTGGTTGACTTCTGCGCAGCGGTTTGGGAGTTAACATCAAAATTACATTTCTCGGCCATATCGCATTGATCTCACTGTGAAAAGGCTTAAATGACTTTTTTAATTAAGTTTGATGATTGCGCTCAAACAAAATTTCCTAGAACAAAATTTTCAAATGTAACTACTAGATTGTGATACAATACACTATTGGGTGAAGTTTGGTTGACTTCTGCGCAGCGGTTTGGGAGTTAACATCAAAATTACATTTCTCGGCCATATCGCATAGATCTCACTGTGAAAAGGCTTAAATGGCTTTTTTGACCTAAGTTTAATGATTGCGCTCCAACCAAATGTCCTAGAACGAAATTTTCAAATGTAACTACTAGAATGTGATACAATACACTATTGGGTGAAGTTTAGTTGACTTCTGCGCAGCGGTTTGGGAGTTAACATCAAAATTACATTTCTCGGCCATATCGCATAGATCTCACTGTGAAAAGGCTTAAATGACTTTTTTAATTAAGTTTGATGATTGCGCTCAAATCAAATGTCCTAGAACCAAATTTCCACATGTAATTACTAGATTGTGATACAATACACTATTGGGTGAAGTTTGGTTGACTTCTGCGCAGCGGTTTGGGAGTTAACATCAAAATTACATTTCTCGGCCATATCGCATTGATCTCACTGTGAAAAGGCTTAAATGACTTTTTTAATTAAGTTTAATGATTGCGCTCAAACCAAATGTCCTAGAACAAAATTTTCAAATGTAACTACTAGAATGTGATACAATACACTATTGGATGAAGTTTAGTTGACTTCTGCGCAGCGGTTTGGGAGTTAACATCAAAATTACATTTCTCGGCCATATCGCATAGATCTCACTGTGAAAAGGCTTAAATGGCTTTTTTGAGCTAAGTTTAATGATTGCGCTCAAACCAAATGTCCTAGAACGAAATTTTCAAATGTAACTACTAGAATGTGATACAATACACTATTGGGTGAAGTTTGGTTGACTTCTGCGCAACGGTTTGGGAGTTAACATGAAAATTACATTTCTCGGCCATATCGCATAGATCTCACTGTGAAAAGGCTTAAATGGCTTTTTTGACCTAAGTTTGAGGATTGCGCTCAAATCAAATGTCCTAGAACCAAATTTCTACATGTAACTACTAGATTGTGATACAATACACTAATGGGTGAAGTTTGGTTGACTTCTGCGCAGCGGTTTGGGAGTTAACATCAAAATTACATTTCTCGGCCATATCGCATAGATCTCACTGTGAAAAGGCTTAAATGGCTTTTTTGACCTAAGTTTGAGGATTGCGCTCAAATCAAATGTCCAATAACCAAATTTCCACATGTAACTACTAGATTGTGATACAATACACTAATGGGTGAAGTTTGGTTGACTTCTGCGCAGCGGTTTGGGAGTTAACATCAAAATTACATTTCTCGGCCATATCGCATAGATCTCACTGTGAAAAGGCTTAAATGACTTTTTTAATTAAGTTTGATGATTGCGTTCAAACAAAATGTCCTAGAACAAAATTTTCAAATGTAACTACTAGATTGTGATACAATACACTATTGGGTGAAGTTTGGTTGACTTCTGCGCAGCGGTTTGGGAGTTAACATCAAAATTACATTTCTCGGCCATATCGCATTGATCTCACTGTGAAAAGGCTTAAATGGCTTTTTTGACCTAAGTTTGAGGATTGCGCTCAAATCAAATGTCCTAGAACCAAATTTCCACATGTAATTACTAGATTGTGATACAATACACTAATGGGTGAAGTTTGGTTGACTTCTGCGCAGCGGTTTGGGAGTTAACATCAAAATTACATTTCTCGGCCATATCGCATAGATCTCACTGTGAAAATGCTTAAATGGCTTTTTTGACCTAAGTTTGAGGATTGCGCTCAAATCAAATGTCCTAGAACCAAATTTTCACATGTAACTACTAGATTGTGATACAATACACTAATGGGTGAAGTTTGGTTGACTTCTGCGCAGCGGTTTGGGAGTTAACATCAAAATTACATTTCTCGGCCATATCGCATTGATCTCACTGTGAAAAGGCTTAAATGACTTTTTTAATTAAGTTTGATGATTGCGCTCAAACAAAATTTCCTAGAACAAAATTTTCAAATGTAACTACTAGATTGTGATACAATACACTATTGGGTGAAGTTTGGTTGACTTCTGCGCAGCGGTTTGGGAGTTAACATCAAAATTACATTTCTCGGCCATATCGAATAGATCTCACTGTGAAAAGGCTTAAATGGCTTTTTTGACCTAAGTTTAATGATTGCGCTCAAACCAAATGTCCTAGAACGAAATTTTCAAATGTAACTACTAGAATGTGATACAATACACTATTGGGTGAAGTTTAGTTGACTTCTGCGCAGCGGTTTGGGAGTTAACATGAAAATTACATTTCTCGGCCATATCGCATAGATCTCACTGTGAAAAGGCTTAAATGGCTTTTTTGACCTAAGTTTGAGGATTGCGCTCAAATCAAATGTCCTAGAACAAAATTTTCAAATGTAACTAATAGATTGTGATACAATACACTAATGGGTGAAGTTTGGTTGACTTCTGCACAGCGGTTTGGGAGTTAACATCAAAATTACATTTCTCGGCCATATCGCATAGATCTCACTGTGAAAAGGCTTAAATGGCTTTTTTGAGCTAAGTTTAATGATTGCGCTCAAACCAAATGTCCTAGAACGAAATTTTCAAATGTAACTACTAGAATGTGATACAATACACTATTGGGTGAAGTTTGGTTGACTTCTGCGCAGCGGTTTGGGAGTTAACATCAAAATTACATTTCTCGGCCATATCGCATAGATCTCACTGTGAAAAGGCTTAAATGGCTTTTTTGACCTAAGTTTGAGGATTGCGCTCAAATCAAATGTCCTAGAACCAAATTTCTACATGTAACTACTAGATTGTGATACAATACACTAATGGGTGAAGTTTGGTTGACTTCTGCACAGCGGTTTGGGAGTTAACATGAAAATTACATTTCTCGGCCATATCGCATAGATCTCACTGTGAAAAGGCTTAAATGACTTTTTTAATTAAGTTTGATGATTACGCTCAAACAAAATGTCCTACAACAAAATTTTCAAATGTAACTACTAGACTGTGATACAATACACTATTGGGTGAAGTTTGGTTGACTTCTGCGCAGCGGTTTGGGAGTTAACATCAAAATTACATTTCTCGGCCATATCGCATAGATCTCACTGTGAAAAGGCTTAAATGGCTTTTTTGACCTAAGTTTGAGGATTGCGCTCAAATCAAATGTCCTAGAACCAAATTTCCACATGTAACTACTAGATTGTGATACAATACACTAATGGTTGAAGTTTGGTTGACTTCTGCGCAGCGGTTTGGGAGTGAACATCAAAATTACATTTCTCGGCCATATCGCATAGATCTCACTGTGAAAAGGCTTAAATGACTTTTTTTAATTAAGTTTGAAGATTGCGCTCAAATCAAATGTCCTAGAACTAAATTTCCAAATGTAACTACTAGATTGTGATAAAATACACTATTGGGTGAAGTTTGGTTGACTTCTGCACAGCGGTTTGGGAGTTAACATCAAAATTACATTTCTCGGCCATATCGCATAGATCTCACTGTGAAAAGGCTTAAATGGCTTTTTTGACCTAAGTTTAATAATTGCGCTCAAACCAAATGTCCTAGAACGAAATTTTCAAATGTAACTACTAGAATGTGATACAATACACTATTGGGTGAAGTTTGGTTGACTTCTGCGCAGCGGTTTGGGAGTTAACATCAAAATTACATTTATCGGCCATATCGCATAGATCTCACTGTGAAAAGGCTTAAATGGCTTTTTTGACCTAAGTTTGAGGATTGCGCTCAAATCAAATGTCCTAGAACCAAATTTTCACATGTAACTACTAGATTGTGATACAATACACTAATGGGTGAAGTTTGGTTGACTTCGGCGCAGCGGTTTGGGAGTTAACATCAAAATTACATTTCTCGGCCATATCGCATAGATCTCACTGTGAAAAGGCTTAAATGACTTTTTTAATTAAGTTTGATGATTGCGCTCAAACAAAATTTCCTAGAACAAAATTTTCAAATGTAACTACTAGATTGTGATACAATACACTATTGGGTGAAGTTTGGTTGACTTCTGCGCAGCGGTTTGGGAGTTAACATCAAAATTACATTTCTCGGCCATATCGCATAGATCTCACTGTGAAAAGGCTTAAATGGCTTTTTTGACCTAAGTTTAATAATTGCGCTCAAACCAAATGTCCTAGAACGAAATTTTCAAATGTAACTACTAGAATGTGATACAATACATTATTGGGTGAAGTTTGGTTGACTTCTGCGCAGCGGTTTGGGAGTTAACATCAAAATTACATTTCTCGGCCATATCGCATAGATCTCACTGTGAAAAGGCTTAAATGACTTTTTTAATTAAGTTTGATGATTGCGCTCAAACAAAATTTCCTAGAACAAAATTTTCAAATGTAACTACTAGATTGTGATACAATACACTATTGGGTGAAGTTTGGTTGACTTCTGCGCAGCGGTTTGGGAGTTAACATCAAAATTACATTTCTCGGCCATATCGCATAGATCTCACTGTGAAAAGGCTTAAATGGCTTTTTTGACCTAAGTTTAATAATTGCGCTCAAACCAAATGTCCTAGAACGAAATTTTCAAATGTAACTACTAGAATGTGATACAATACATTATTGGGTGAAGTTTGGTTGACTTCTGCGCAGCGGTTTGGGAGTTAACATCAAAATTACATTTCTCGGCCATATCGCATAGATCTCACTGTGAAAAGGCTTAAATGACTTTTTTAATTAAGTTTAATGATTGCGCTCAAACCAAATGTCCTAGAACGAAATTTTCAAATGTAACTACTAGAATGTGATACAATACACTATTGGGTGAAGTTTGGTTGACTTCTGCGCAGCGGTTTGGGAGTTAACATGAAAATTACATTTCTCGGCCATATCGCATAGATCTCACTGTGAAAAGGCTTAAATGGCTTTTTTGACCTAAGTTTGAGGATTGCGCTCAAATCAAATGTCCTAGAACCAAATTTCCACATGTAACTACTAGATTGTGATACAATACACTAATGGGTGAAGTTTGGTTGACTTCTGCGCAGCGGTTTGGGAGTTAACATCAAAATTACATTTCTCGGCCATATCGCATAGATCTCACTGTGAAAAGGCTTAAATGGCTTTTTTGACCTAAGTTTGAGGATTGCGCTCAAATCAAATGTCCTAGAACCAAATTTCCACATGTAACTACTAGATTGTGATACAATACACTAATGGTTGAAGTTTGGTTGACTTCTGCGCAGCGGTTTGGGAGTGAACATCAAAATTACATTTCTCGGCCATATCGCATAGATCTCACTGTGAAAAGGCTTAAATGACTTTTTTAATTAAGTTTGATGATTACGCTCAAACAAAATGTCCTACAACAAAATTTTCAAATGTAACTACTAGACTGTGATACAATACACTATTGGGTGAAGTTTGGTTGACTTCTGCGCAGCGGTTTGGGAGTTAACATCAAAATTACATTTCTCGGCCATATCGCATAGATCTCACTGTGAAAAGGCTTAAATGGCTTTTTTGACCTAAGTTTGAGGATTGCGCTCAAATCAAATGTCCTAGAACCAAATTTTCACATGTAACTACTAGATTGTGATACAATACACTAATGGGTGAAGTTTGGTTGACTTCTGCGCAGCGGTTTGGGAGTTAACATCAAAATTACATTTCTCGGCCATATCGCATAGATCTCACTGTGAAAAGGCTTAAATGACTTTTTTAATTAAGTTTGATGATTGCGCTCAAACAAAATTTCCTAGAACAAAATTTTCAAATGTAACTACTAGATTGTGATACAATACACTATTGGGTGAAGTTTGGTTGACTTCTGCGCAGCGGTTTGGGAGTTAACATCAAAATTACATTTCTCGGCCATATCGCATAGATCTCACTGTGAAAAGGCTTAAATGGCTTTTTTGACCTAAGTTTAATAATTGCGCTCAAACCAAATGTCCTAGAACGAAATTTTCAAATGTAACTACTAGAATGTGATACAATACACTATTGGGTGAAGTTTGGTTGACTTCTGCGCAGCGGTTTGGGACTTAACATCAAAATTACATTTCTCGGCCATATCGCATAGATCTCACTGTGAAAAGGCTTAAATGACTTTTTTAATTAAGTTTAATGATTGCGCTCAAACCAAATGTCCTAGAACGAAATTTTCAAATGTAACTACTAGAATGTGATACAATACACTATTGGGTGAAGTTTGGTTGACTTCTGCGCAGCGGTTTGGGAGTTAACATGAAAATTACATTTCTCGGCCATATCGCATAGATCTCACTGTGAAAAGGCTTAAATGGCTTTTTTGACCTAAGTTTGAGGATTGCGCTCAAATCAAATGTCCTAGAACCAAATTTCTACATGTAACTACTAGATTGTGATACAATACACTAATGGGTGAAGTTTGGTTGACTTCTGCGCAGCGGTTTGGGAGTTAACATCAAAATTACATTTCTCGGCCATATCGCATAGATCTCACTGTGAAAAGGCTTAAATGGCTTTTTTGACCTAAGTTTGAGGATTGCGCTCAAATCAAATGTCCAATAACCAAATTTCCACATGTAACTACTAGATTGTGATACAATACACTAATGGGTGAAGTTTGGTTGACTTCTGCGCAGCGGTTTGGGAGTTAACATCAAAATTACATTTCTCGGCCATATCGCATAGATCTCACTGTGAAAAGGCTTAAATGGCTTTTTTGACCTAAGTTTGAGGATTGCGCTCAAATCAAATGTCCTAGAACCAAATTTTCACATGTAACTACTAGATTGTGATACAATACACTAATGGGTGAAGTTTGGTTGACTTCTGCGCAGCGGTTTGGGAGTTAACATCAAAATTACATTTCTCGGCCATATCGCATAGATCTCACTGTGAAAAGGCTTAAATGACTTTTTTAATTAAGTTTGATGATTGCGTTCAAACAAAATTTCCTAGAACAAAATTTTCAAATGTAACTACTAGATTGTGATACAATACACTATTGGGTGAAGTTTGGTTGACTTCTGCGCAGCGGTTTGGGAGTTAACATCAAAATTACATTTCTCGGCCATATCGCATAGATCTCACTGTGAAAAGGCTTAAATGGCTTTTTTGACCTAAGTTTAATGATTGCGCTCAAACCAAATGTCCTAGAACGAAATTTTCAAATGTAACTACTAGAATGTGATACAATACACTATTGGGTGAAGTTTGGTTGACTTCTGCGCAGCGGTTTGGGAGTTAACATGAAAATTACATTTCTCGGCCATATCGCATAGATCTCACTGTGAAAAGGCTTAAATGGCTTTTTTGACCTAAGTTTGAGGATTGCGCTCAAATCAAATGTCCTAGAACCAAATTTCTACATGTAACTACTAGATTGTGATACAATACACTAATGGGTGAAGTTTGGTTGACTTCTGCGCAGCGGTTTGGGAGTTAACATCAAAATTACATTTCTCGGCCATATCGCATAGATCTCACTGTGAAAAGGCTTAAATGGCTTTTTTGACCTAAGTTTGAGGATTGCGCTCAAATCAAATGTCCAATAACCAAATTTCCACATGTAACTACTAGATTGTGATACAATACACTAATGGGTGAAGTTTGGTTGACTTCTGCGCAGCGGTTTGGGAGTTAACATCAAAATTACATTTCTCGGCCATATCGCATAGATCTCACTGTGAAAAGGCTTAAATGACTTTTTTAATTAAGTTTGATGATTGCGTTCAAACAAAATGTCCTAGAACAAAATTTTCAAATGTAACTACTAGATTGTGATACAATACACTATTGGGTGAAGTTTGGTTGATTTCTGCGCAGCGGTTTGGGAGTTAACATCAAAATTACATTTCTCGGCCATATCGCATAGATCTCACTGTGAAAAGGCTTAAATGGCTTTTTTGACCTAAGTTTGAGGATTGCGCTCAAATCAAATGTCCTAGAACCAAATTTCCACATGTAATTACTAGATTGTGATACAATACACTAATGGGTACAGTTTGGTTGACTTCTGCGCAGCGGTTTGGGAGTTAACATCAAAATTACATTTCTCGGCCATATCGCATAGATCTCACTGTGAAAAGGCTTAAATGACTTTTTTAATTAAGTTTAATGATTGCGCTCAAACCAAATGTCCTAGAACGAAATTTTCAAATGTAACTACTAGAATGTGATACAATACACTATTGGGTGAAGTTTGGTTGACTTCTGCGCAGCGGTTTGGGAGTTAACATGAAAATTACATTTCTCGGCCATATCGCATAGATCTCACTGTGAAAAGGCTTAAATGGCTTTTTTGACCTAAGTTTGAGGATTGCGCTCAAACCAAATGTCCTAGAACGAAATTTTCAAATGTAACTACTAGATTGTGATACAATACACTATTGGGTGAAGTTTGGTTGACTTCTGCGCAGCGGTTTGGGAGTTAACATCAAAATTACATTTCTCGGCCATATCGCATAGATCTCACTGTGAAAAGGCTTAAATGGCTTTTTTAATTAAGTTTGATGATTGCGTTCAAACAAAATGTCCTAGAACAAAATTTTCAAATGTAACTACTAGATTGTGATACAATACACTATTGGGTGAAGTTTGGTTGACTTCTGCGCAGCGGTTTGGGAGTTAACATCAAAATTACATTTCTCGGCCATATCCCATAGATCTCACTGTGAAAAGGCTTAAATGGCTTTTTTGACATAAGTTTGAGGATTGCGCTCAAATCAAATGTCCTAGAACCAAATTTCTACATGTAATTACTAGATTGTGATACAATACACTAATGGGTGAAGTTTGGTTGACTTCTGCGCAGCGGTTTGGGAGTTAACATCAAAATTACATTTCTCGGCCATATCGCATAGATCTCACTGTGAAAAGGCTTAAATGACTTTTTTAATTAAGTTTAATGATTGCGCTCAAACCAAATGTCCTAGAACAAAATTTTCAAATGTAACTACTAGAATGTGATACAATACACTATTGGATGAAGTTTAGTTGACTTCTGCGCAGCGGTTTGGGAGTTAACATCAAAATTACATTTCTCGGCCATATCGCATAGATCTCACTGTGAAAAGGCTTAAATGACTTTTTTAATTAAGTTTGATGATTGCGCTCAAACAAAATTTCCTAGAACAAAATTTTCAAATGTAACTACTAGATTGTGATACAATACACTAATGGGTGAAGTTTGGTTGACTTCTGCGCAGCGGTTTGGGAGTTAACATCAAAATTACATTTCTCGGCCATATCGCATAGATCTCACTGTGAAAAGGCTTAAATGGCTTTTTTGACCTAAGTTTAATAATTGCGCTCAAACCAAATGTCCTAGAACGAAATTTTCAAATGTAACTTCTAGAATGTGATACAATACACTATTGGGTGAAGTTTGGTTGACTTCTGCGCAGCGGTTTGGGAGTTAACATCAAAATTACATTTCTCGGCCATATCGCATAGATCTCACTGTGAAAAGGCTTAAATGACTTTTTTAATTAAGTTTGATGATTGCGCTCAAACAAAATGTCCTAGAACAAAATTTTCAAATAAAACTACCAGATTGTGATACAATACACTATTGGGTGAAGTTTGGTTGACTTCTGCGCAGCGGTTTGGGAGTTAACATCAAAATTACATTTCTCGGCCATATCGCATAGATCTCACTGTGAAAAGGCTTAAATGGCTTTTTTGACCTAAGTTTGAGGATTGCGCTCAAATCAAATGTCCTAGAACCAAATTTTCACATGTAACTACTAGATTGTGATACAATACACTAATGGGTGAAGTTTGGTTGACTTCTGCGCAGCGGTTTGGGAGTTAACATCAAAATTACATTTCTCGGCCATATCGCATTGATCTCACTGTGAAAAGGCTTAAATGGCTTTTTTGACCTAAGTTTGAGTATTGCGCTCAAATCAAATGTCCTAGAACCAAATTTCCACATGTAACTACTAGATTGTGATACAATACACTAATGGGTGAAGTTTGGTTGACTTCTGCGCAGCGGTTTGGGAGTTAACATCAAAATTACATTTCTCGGCCATATCGCATAGATCTCACTGTGAAAATGCTTAAATGACTTTTTTAATTAAGTTTGATGATTGCGCTCAAACAAAATGTCCTAGAACAAACTTTTCAAATGTAACTACTAGATTGTGATACAATACACTATTGGGTGAAGTTTGGTTGAGTTCTGCGCAGCGGTTTGGGAGTTAACATCAAAATTACATTTCTCGGCCATATCGCATAGATCTCACTGTGAAAAGGCTTAAATGGCTTTTTTGACCTAAGTTTGAGGATTGCGCTCAAATCAAATGTCCTAGAACCAAATTTCCACATGAAACTACTAGATTGTGATACAATACACTAATGGTTGAAGTTTGGTTGACTTCTGCGCAGCGGTTTGGGAGTGAACATCAAAATTACATTTCTCGGCCATATCGCATAGATCTCACTGTGAAAAGGCTTAAATGACTTTTTTTAATTAAGTTTGAAGATTGCGCTCAAATCAAATGTCCTAGAACTAAATTTCCAAATGTAACTACTAGATTGTGATACAATACACTATTGGGTGAAGTTTGGTTGACTTCTGCGCAGCGGTTTGGGAGTTAACATCAAAATTACATTTCTCGGCCATATCGCATAGATCTCACTGTGAAAAGGCTTAAATAGCTTTTTTGACCTAAGTTTAATAATTGCGCTCAAACCAAATGTCCTAGAACGAAATTTTAAAATGTAACTACTAGAATGTGATACAATACACTATTGGGTGAAGTTTGGTTGACTTCTGCGCAGCGGTTTGGGAGTTAACATCAAAATTACATTTCTCGGCCATATCGCATAGATCTCACTGTGAAAATGCTTAAATGGCTTTTTTGACCTAAGTTTGAGGATTGCGCTCAAATCAAATGTCCTAGAACCAAATTTTCACATGTAACTACTAGATTGTGATACAATACACTAATGGGTGAAGTTTGGTTGACTTCTGCGCAGCGGTTTGGGAGTTAACATCAAAATTACATTTCTCGGCCATATCGCATTGATCTCACTGTGAAAAGGCTTAAATGACTTTTTTAATTAAGTTTGATGATTGTGCTCAAACAAAATTTCCTAGAACAAAATTTTCAAATGTAACTACTAGATTGTGATACAATACACTATTGGGTGAAGTTTGGTTGACTTCTGCGCAGCGGTTTGGGAGTTAACATCAAAATTACATTTCTCGGCCATATCGCATAGATCTCACTGTGAAAAGGCTTAAATGGCTTTTTTGACCTAAGTTTAATGATTGCGCTCCAACCAAATGTCCTAGAACGAAATTTTCAAATGTAACTACTAGAATGTGATACAATACACTATTGGGTGAAGTTTAGTTGACTTCTGCGCAGCGGTTTGGGAGTTAACATGAAAATTACATTTCTCGGCCATATCGCATAGATCTCACTGTGAAAAGGCTTAAATGGCTTTTTTGACCTAAGTTTGAGGATTGCGCTCAAATCAAATGTCCTAGAACCAAATTTCTACATGTAACTACTAGATTGTGATACAATACACTAATGGGTGAAGTTTGGTTGACTTCTGCGCAGCGGTTTGGGAGTTATAATCAAAATTACATTTCTCGGCCATATCGCATAGATCTCACTGTGAAAAGGCTTAAATGGCTTTTTTGACCTAAGTTTGAGGATTGCGCTCAAATCAAATGTCCAATAACCAAATTTCCACATGTAACTACTAGATTGTGATACAATACACTAATGGGTGAAGTTTGGTTGACTTCTGCGCAGCGGTTTGGGAGTTAACATCAAAATTACATTTCTCGGCCATATCGCATAGATCTCACTGTGAAAAGGCTTAAATGACTTTTTTAATTAAGTTTGATGATTGCGCTCAAATCAAATGTCCTAGAACCAAATTTCCACATGTAATTACTAGATTGTGATATAATACACTATTGGGTGAAGTTTGGTTGACTTCTGCGCAGCGGTTTGGGAGTTAACATCAAAATTACATTTCTCGGCCATATCGCATTGATCTCACTGTGAAAAGGCTTAAATGACTTTTTTAATTAAGTTTAATGATTGCGCTCAAACCAAATGTCCTAGAACAAAATTTTCAAATGTAACTACTAGAATGTGATACAATACACTATTGGATGAAGTTTAGTTGACTTCTGCGCAGCGGTTTGGAGGTTAACATCAAAATTACATTTCTCGGCCATATCGCATAGATCTCACTGTGAAAAGGCTTAAATGGCTTTTTTGAGCTAAGTTTAATGATTGCGCTCAAACCAAATGTCCTAGAACGAAATTTTCAAATGTAACTACTAGAATGTGATACAATACACTATTGGGTGAAGTTTGGTTGACTTCTGCGCAGCGGTTTGGGAGTTAACATGAAAATTACATTTCTCGGCCATATCGCATAGATCTCACTGTGAAAAGGCTTAAATGGCTTTTTTGACCTAAGTTTGAGGATTGCGCTCAAATCAAATGTCCTAGAACCAAATTTCTACATGTAACTACTAGATTGTGATACAATACACTAATGGGTGAAGTTTGGTTGACTTCTGCGCAGCGGTTTGGGAGTTAACATCAAAATTACATTTCTCGGCCATATCGCATAGATCTCACTGTGAAAAGGCTTAAATGGCTTTTTTGACCTAAGTTTGAGGATTGCGCTCAAATCAAATGTCCAATAACCAAATTTCCACATGTAACTACTAGATTGTGATACAATACACTAATGGGTGAAGTTTGGTTGACTTCTGCGCAGCGGTTTGGGAGTTAACATCAAAATTACATTTCTCGGCCATATCGCATAGATCTCACTGTGAAAAGGCTTAAATGACTTTTTTAATTAAGTTTGATGATTGCGTTCAAACAAAATGTCCTAGAACAAAATTTTCAAATGTAACTACTAGATTGTGATACAATACACTATTGGGTGAAGTTTGGTTGACTTCTGCGCAGCGGTTTGGGAGTTAACATCAAAATTACATTTCTCGGCCATATCGCATTGATCTCACTGTGAAAAGGCTTAAATGGCTTTTTTGACCTAAGTTTGAGGATTGCGCTCAAATCAAATGTCCTAGAACCAAATTTCCACATGTAATTACTAGATTGTGATACAATACACTAATGGGTGAAGTTTGGTTGACTTCTGCGCAGCGGTTTGGGAGTTAACATCAAAATTACATTTCTCGGCCATATCGCATAGATCTCACTGTGAAAATGCTTAAATGGCTTTTTTGACCTAAGTTTGAGGATTGCGCTCAAATCAAATGTCCTAGAACCAAATTTTCACATGTAAATACTAGATTGTGATACAATACACTAATGGGTGAAGTTTGGTTGACTTCTGCGCAGCGGTTTGGGAGTTAACATCAAAATTACATTTCTCGGCCATATCGCATTGATCTCACTGTGAAAAGGCTTAAATGACTTTTTTAATTAAGTTTGATGATTTCGCTCAAACAAAATTTCCTAGAACAAAATTTTCAAATGTAACTACTAGATTGTGATACAATACACTATTGGGTGAAGTTTGGTTGACTTCTGCGCAGCGGTTTGGGAGTTAACATCAAAATTACATTTCTCGGCCATATCGAATAGATCTCACTGTGAAAAGGCTTAAATGGCTTTTTTGACCTAAGTTTAATGATTGCGCTCAAACCAAATGTCCTAGAACGAAATTTTCAAATGTAACTACTAGAATGTGATACAATACACTATTGGGTGAAGTTTAGTTGACTTCTGCGCAGCGGTTTGGGAGTTAACATGAAAATTACATTTCTCGGCCATATCGCATAGATCTCACTGTGAAAAGGCTTAAATGGCTTTTTTGACCTAAGTTTGAGGATTGCGCTCAAATCAAATGTCCTAGAACCAAATTTCTACATGTAACTACTAGATTGTGATACAATACACTAATGGGTGAAGTTTGGTTGACTTCTGTGAGCGGTTTGGGAGTTATAATCAAAATTACATTTCTCGGCCATATCGCATAGATCTCACTGTGAAAAGGCTTAAATGGCTTTTTTGACCTAAGTTTGAGGATTGCGCTCAAATCAAATGTCCAATAACCAAATTTCCACATGTAACTACTAGATTGTGATACAATACACTAATGGGTAAAGTTTGGTTGACTTCTGCGCAGCGGTTTGGGAGTTAACATCAAAATTACATTTCTCGGCCATATCGCATAGATCTCACTGTGAAAAGGCTTAAATGACTTTTTTAATTAAGTTTGATGATTGCGTTCAAACAAAATGTCCTAGAACCAAATTTTCACATGTAACTACTAGATTGTGATACAATACACTAATGGGTGAAGTTTGGTTGACTTCTGCGCAGCGGTTTGGGAGTTAACATCAAAATTACATTTCTCGGCCATATCGCATTGATCTCACTGTGAAAAGGCTTAAATGACTTTTTTAATTAAGTTTGATGATTGCGCTCAAACAAATTTTCCTAGAACAAAATTTTCAAATGTAACTACTAGATTGTGATACAATACACTATTGGGTGAAGTTTGGTTGACTTCTGCGCAGCGGTTTGGGAGTTAACATCAAAATTACATTTCTCGGCCATATCGAATAGATCTCACTGTGAAAAGGCTTAAATGGCTTTTTTGACCTAAGTTTAATGATTGCGCTCAAACCAAATGTCCTAGAACGAAATTTTCAAATGTAACTACTAGAATGTGATACAATACACTATTGGGTGAAGTTTAGTTGACTTCTGCGCAGCGGTTTGGGAGTTAACATGAAAATTACATTTCTCGGCCATATCGCATAGATCTCACTGTGAAAAGGCTTAAATGGCTTTTTTGACCTAAGTTTGAGGATTGCGCTCAAATCAAATGTCCAATAACCAAATTTCCACATGTAACTACTAGATTGTGATACAATACACTAATGGGTGAAGTTTGGTTGACTTCTGCGCAGCGGTTTGGGAGTTATAATCAAAATTACATTTCTCGGCCATATCGCATAGATCTCACTGTGAAAAGGCTTAAATGACTTTTTTAATTAAGTTTGATGATTGCGTTCAAACAAAATGTCCTAGAACAAAATTTTCAAATGTAACTACTAGATTGTGATACAATACACTATTGGGTGAAGTTTGGTTGACTTCTGCGCAGCGGTTTGGGAGTTAACATCAAAATTACATTTCTCGGCCATATCGCATAGATCTCACTGTGAAAAGGCTTAAATGGCTTTTTTGACCTAAGTTTGAGGATTGCGCTCAAATCAAATGTCCTAGAACCAAATTTCCACATGTAATTACTAGATTGTGATACAATACACTAATGGGTGAAGTTTGGTTGACTTCTGCGCAGCGGTTTGGGAGTTAACATCAAAATTACATTTCTCGGCCATATCGCATAGATCTCACTGTGAAAAGGCTTAAATGACTTTTTTAATTAAGTTTAATGATTGCGCTCAAACCAAATGTCCTAGAACAAAATTTTCAAATGTAACTACTAGAATGTGATATAATACACTATTGGATGAAGTTTAGTTGACTTCTGCGCAGCGGTTTGGGAGTTAATATCAAAATTACATTTCTCGGCCATATCGCATAGATCTCACTGTGAAAAGGCTTAAATGGCTTTTTTGAGCTAAGTTTGAGGATTGCGCTCAAATCAAATGTCCTAGAACCAAATTTCTACATGTAACTACTAGATTGTGATACAATACACTAATGGGTGAAGTTTGGTTGACTTCTGCGCAACGGTTTGGGAGTTAACATCAAAATTACATTTCTCGGCCATATCGCATAGATCTCACTGTGAAAAGGCTTAAATGACTTTTTTAATTAAGTTTGATGATTACGCTCAAACAAAATGTCCTACAACAAAATTTTCAAATGTAACTACTAGACTGTGATACAATACACTATTGGGTGAAGTTTGGTTGACTTCTGCGCAGCGGTTTGGGAGTGAACATCAAAATTACATTTCTCGGCCATATCGCATAGATCTCACTGTGAAAAGGCTTAAATGACTTTTTTTAATTAAGTTTGAAGATTGCGCTCAAATCAAATGTCCTAGAACTAAATTTCCAAATGTAACTACTAGATTGTGATAAAATACACTATTGGGTGAAGTTTGGTTGACTTCTGCACAGCGGTTTGGGAGTTAACATCAAAATTACATTTCTCGGCCATATCGCATAGATCTCACTGTGAAAAGGCTTAAATGGCTTTTTTGACCTAAGTTTAATAATTGCGCTCAAACCAAATGTCCTAGAACGAAATTTTCAAATGTAACTACTAGAATGTGATACAATACACTATTGGGTGAAGTTTGGTTGACTTCTGCGCAGCGGTTTGGGAGTTAACATCAAAATTACATTTATCGGCCATATCGCATAGATCTCACTGTGAAAAGGCTTAAATGGCTTTTTTGACCTAAGTTTGAGGATTGCGCTCAAATCAAATGTCCTAGAACCAAATTTTCACATGTAACTACTAGATTGTGATACAATACACTAATGGGTGAAGTTTGGTTGACTTCTGCGCAGCGGTTTGGGAGTTAACATCAAAATTACATTTCTCGGCCATATCGCATAGATCTCACTGTGAAAAGGCTTAAATGACTTTTTTAATTAAGTTTGATGATTGCGCTCAAACAAAATTTCCTAGAACAAAATTTTCAAATGTAACTACTAGATTGTGATACAATACACTATTGGGTGAAGTTTGGTTGACTTCTGCGCAGCGGTTTGGGAGTTAACATCAAAATTACATTTCTCGGCCATATCGCATAGATCTCACTGTGAAAAGGCTTAAATGGCTTTTTTGACCTAAGTTTAATAATTGCGCTCAAACCAAATGTCCTAGAACGAAATTTTCAAATGTAACTACTAGAATGTGATACAATACATTATTGGGTGAAGTTTGGTTGACTTCTGCGCAGCGGTTTGGGAGTTAACATCAAAATTACATTTCTCGGCCATATCGCATAGATCTCACTGTGAAAAGGCTTAAATGACTTTTTTAATTAAGTTTAATGATTGCGCTCAAACCAAATGTCCTAGAACGAAATTTTCAAATGTAACTACTAGAATGTGATACAATACACTATTGGGTGAAGTTTGGTTGACTTCTGCGCAGCGGTTTGGGAGTTAACATGAAAATTACATTTCTCGGCCATATCGCATAGATCTCACTGTGAAAAGGCTTAAATGGCTTTTTTGACCTAAGTTTGAGGATTGCGCTCAAATCAAATGTCCTAGAACCAAATTTCCACATGTAACTACTAGATTGTGATACAATACACTAATGGGTGAAGTTTGGTTGACTTCTGCGCAGCGGTTTGGGAGTTAACATCAAAATTACATTTCTCGGCCATATCGCATAGATCTCACTGTGAAAAGGCTTAAATGGCTTTTTTGACCTAAGTTTGAGGATTGCGCTCAAATCAAATGTCCTAGAACCAAATTTCCACATGTAACTACTAGATTGTGATACAATACACTAATGGTTGAAGTTTGGTTGACTTCTGCGCAGCGGTTTGGGAGTGAACATCAAAATTACATTTCTCGGCCATATCGCATAGATCTCACTGTGAAAAGGCTTAAATGACTTTTTTAATTAAGTTTGATGATTACGCTCAAACAAAATGTCCTACAACAAAATTTTCAAATGTAACTACTAGACTGTGATACAATACACTATTGGGTGAAGTTTGGTTGACTTCTGCGCAGCGGTTTGGGAGTTAACATCAAAATTACATTTATCGGCCATATCGCATAGATCTCACTGTGAAAAGGCTTAAATGGCTTTTTTGACCTAAGTTTGAGGATTGCGCTCAAATCAAATGTCCTAGAACCAAATTTTCACATGTAACTACTAGATTGTGATACAATACACTAATGGGTGAAGTTTGGTTGACTTCTGCGCAGCGGTTTGGGAGTTAACATCAAAATTACATTTCTCGGCCATATCGCATAGATCTCACTGTGAAAAGGCTTAAATGGCTTTTTTGACCTAAGTTTGAGGATTGCGCTCAAATCAAATGTCCTAGAACCAAATTTCTACATGTAACTACTAGATTGTGATACAATACACTAATGGGTGAAGTTTGGTTGACTTCTGCGCAGCGGTTTGGGAGTTAACATCAAAATTACATTTCTCGGCCATATCGCATAGATCTCACTGTGAAAAGGCTTAAATGACTTTTTTAATTAAGTTTGATGATTGCGCTCAAACAAAATTTCCTAGAACAAAATTTTCAAATGTAACTACTAGATTGTGATACAATACACTATTGGGTGAAGTTTGGTTGACTTCTGCGCAGCGGTTTGGGAGTTAACATCAAAATTACATTTCTCGGCCATATCGCATAGATCTCACTGTGAAAAGGCTTAAATGGCTTTTTTGACCTAAGTTTAATAATTGCGCTCAAACCAAATGTCCTAGAACGAAATTTTCAAATGTAACTACTAGAATGTGATACAATACATTATTGGGTGAAGTTTGGTTGACTTCTGCGCAGCGGTTTGGGAGTTAACATCAAAATTACATTTCTCGGCCATATCGCATAGATCTCACTGTGAAAAGGCTTAAATGACTTTTTTAATTAAGTTTAATGATTGCGCTCAAACCAAATGTCCTAGAACGAAATTTTCAAATGTAACTACTAGAATGTGATACAATACACTATTGGGTGAAGTTTGGTTGACTTCTGCGCAGCGGTTTGGGAGTTAACATGAAAATTACATTTCTCGGCCATATCGCATAGATCTCACTGTGAAAAGGCTTAAATGGCTTTTTTGACCTAAGTTTGAGGATTGCGCTCAAATCAAATGTCCTAGAACCAAATTTCCACATGTAACTACTAGATTGTGATACAATACACTAATGGGTGAAGTTTGGTTGACTTTTGCGCAGCGGTTTGGGAGTTAACATCAAAATTACATTTCTCGGCCATATCGCATAGATCTCACTGTGAAAAGGCTTAAATGGCTTTTTTGACCTAAGTTTGAGGATTGCGCTCAAATCAAATGTCCTAGAACCAAATTTCCACATGTAACTACTAGATTGTGATACAATACACTAATGGTTGAAGTTTGGTTGACTTCTGCGCAGCGGTTTGGGAGTGAACATCAAAATTACATTTCTCGGCCATATCGCATAGATCTCACTGTGAAAAGGCTTAAATGACTTTTTTAATTAAGTTTGATGATTACGCTCAAACAAAATGTCCTACAACAAAATTTTCAAATGTAACTACTAGACTGTGATACAATACACTATTGGGTGAAGTTTGGTTGACTTCTGCGCAGCGGTTTGGGAGTTAACATCAAAATTACATTTCTCGGCCATATCGCATAGATCTCACTGTGAAAAGGCTTAAATGGCTTTTTTGACCTAAGTTTGAGGATTGCGCTCAAATCAAATGTCCTAGAACCAAATTTCCACATGTAACTACTAGATTGTGATACAATACACTAATGGTTGAAGTTTGGTTGACTTCTGCGCAGCGGTTTGGGAGTGAACATCAAAATTACATTTCTCGGCCATATCGCATAGATCTCACTGTGAAAAGGCTTAAATGACTTTTTTTAATTAAGTTTGAAGATTGCGCTCAAATCAAATGTCCTAGAACTAAATTTCCAAATGTAACTACTAGATTGTGATAAAATACACTATTGGGTGAAGTTTGGTTGACTTCTGCACAGCGGTTTGGGAGTTAACATCAAAATTACATTTCTCGGCCATATCGCATAGATCTCACTGTGAAAAGGCTTAAATGGCTTTTTTGACCTAAGTTTAATAATTGCGCTCAAACCAAATGTCCTAGAACGAAATTTTCAAATGTAACTACTAGAATGTGATACAATACACTATTGGGTGAAGTTTGGTTGACTTCTGCGCAGCGGTTTGGGAGTTAACATCAAAATTACATTTATCGGCCATATCGCATAGATCTCACTGTGAAAAGGCTTAAATGGCTTTTTTGACCTAAGTTTGAGGATTGCGCTCAAATCAAATGTCCTAGAACCAAATTTTCACATGTAACTACTAGATTGTGATACAATACACTAATGGGTGAAGTTTGGTTGACTTCGGCGCAGCGGTTTGGGAGTTAACATCAAAATTACATTTCTCGGCCATATCGCATAGATCTCACTGTGAAAAGGCTTAAATGACTTTTTTAATTAAGTTTGATGATTGCGCTCAAACAAAATTTCCTAGAACAAAATTTTCAAATGTAACTACTAGATTGTGATACAATACACTATTGGGTGAAGTTTGGTTGACTTCTGCGCAGCGGTTTGGGAGTTAACATCAAAATTACATTTCTCGGCCATATCGCATAGATCTCACTGTGAAAAGGCTTAAATGGCTTTTTTGACCTAAGTTTAATAATTGCGCTCAAACCAAATGTCCTAGAACGAAATTTTCAAATGTAACTACTAGAATGTGATACAATACATTATTGGGTGAAGTTTGGTTGACTTCTGCGCAGCGGTTTGGGAGTTAACATCAAAATTACATTTCTCGGCCATATCGCATAGATCTCACTGTGAAAAGGCTTAAATGACTTTTTTAATTAAGTTTAATGATTGCGCTCAAACCAAATGTCCTAGAACGAAATTTTCAAATGTAACTACTAGAATGTGATACAATACACTATTGGGTGAAGTTTGGTTGACTTCTGCGCAGCGGTTTGGGAGTTAACATGAAAATTACATTTCTCGGCCATATCGCATAGATCTCACTGTGAAAAGGCTTAAATGGCTTTTTTGACCTAAGTTTGAGGATTGCGCTCAAATCAAATGTCCTAGAACCAAATTTCCACATGTAACTACTAGATTGTGATACAATACACTAATGGGTGAAGTTTGGTTGACTTCTGCGCAGCGGTTTGGGAGTTAACATCAAAATTACATTTCTCGGCCATATCGCATAGATCTCACTGTGAAAAGGCTTAAATGGCTTTTTTGACCTAAGTTTGAGGATTGCGCTCAAATCAAATGTCCTAGAACCAAATTTCCACATGTAACTACTAGATTGTGATACAATACACTAATGGTTGAAGTTTGGTTGACTTCTGCGCAGCGGTTTGGGAGTGAACATCAAAATTACATTTCTCGGCCATATCGCATAGATCTCACTGTGAAAAGGCTTAAATGACTTTTTTAATTAAGTTTGATGATTACGCTCAAACAAAATGTCCTACAACAAAATTTTCAAATGTAACTACTAGACTGTGATACAATACACTATTGGGTGAAGTTTGGTTGACTTCTGCGCAGCGGTTTGGGAGTTAACATCAAAATTACATTTCTCGGCCATATCGCATAGATCTCACTGTGAAAAGGCTTAAATGGCTTTTTTGACCTAAGTTTGAGGATTGCGCTCAAATCAAATGTCCTAGAACCAAATTTCCACATGTAACTACTAGATTGTGATACAATACACTAATGGTTGAAGTTTGGTTGACTTCTGCGCAGCGGTTTGGGAGTGAACATCAAAATTACATTTCTCGGCCATATCGCATAGATCTCACTGTGAAAAGGCTTAAATGACTTTTTTTAATTAAGTTTGAAGATTGCGCTCAAATCAAATGTCCTAGAACTAAATTTCCAAATGTAACTACTAGATTGTGATAAAATACACTATTGGGTGAAGTTTGGTTGACTTCTGCACAGCGGTTTGGGAGTTAACATCAAAATTACATTTCTCGGCCATATCGCATAGATCTCACTGTGAAAAGGCTTAAATGGCTTTTTTGACCTAAGTTTAATAATTGCGCTCAAACCAAATGTCCTAGAACGAAATTTTCAAATGTAACTACTAGAATGTGATACAATACACCAGGGGTTTTCAACCCAGTCCTCAAGGCACACTGTGGGTCCTGGTTTTTGTTCCAGCCGATCCAGCAGAGACAGTTGAACCAATGAGGCTTCTGCTAAAACAAGCCACACCTGACTGCAATCAACTGATTGCACTTGTAAAACACCAGATTGGGGAAAAAGTGTTGTCATCTTGTTTGGTAAGAATGAAATCCTGCACCCACAGTGTGCCTTAGTGGAATAGGTTGGGAACCCCTGCAATACACTATTGGGTGAAGTTTGGTTGACTTCTGCGCAGCGGTTTGGGAGTTAACATCAAAATTACATTTATCGGCCATATCGCATAGATCTCACTGTGAAAAGGCTTAAATGGCTTTTTTGACCTAAGTTTGAGGATTGCGCTCAAATCAAATGTCCTAGAACCAAATTTTCACATGTAACTACTAGATTGTGATACAATACACTAATGGGTGAAGTTTGGTTGACTTCTGCGCAGCGGTTTGGGAGTTAACATCAAAATTACATTTCTCGGCCATATCGCATAGATCTCACTGTGAAAAGGCTTAAATGGCTTTTTTGACCTAAGTTTGAGGATTGCGCTCAAATCAAATGTCCTAGAACCAAATTTCCACATGTAACTACTAGATTGTGATACAATACACTAATGGTTGAAGTTTGGTTGACTTCTGCGCAGCGGTTTGGGAGTGAACATCAAAATTACATTTCTCGGCCATATCGCATAGATCTCACTGTGAAAAGGCTTAAATGACTTTTTTAATTAAGTTTGATGATTACGCTCAAACAAAATGTCCTACAACAAAATTTTCAAATGTAACTACTAGACTGTGATACAATACACTATTGGGTGAAGTTTGGTTGACTTCTGCGCAGCGGTTTGGGAGTTAACATCAAAATTACATTTCTCGGCCATATCGCATAGATCTCACTGTGAAAAGGCTTAAATGGCTTTTTTGACCTAAGTTTGAGGATTGCGCTCAAATCAAATGTCCTAGAACCAAATTTCCACATGTAACTACTAGATTGTGATACAATACACTAATGGTTGAAGTTTGGTTGACTTCTGCGCAGCGGTTTGGGAGTGAACATCAAAATTACATTTCTCGGCCATATCGCATAGATCTCACTGTGAAAAGGCTTAAATGACTTTTTTTAATTAAGTTTGAAGATTGCGCTCAAATCAAATGTCCTAGAACTAAATTTCCAAATGTAACTACTAGATTGTGATAAAATACACTATTGGGTGAAGTTTGGTTGACTTCTGCACAGCGGTTTGGGAGTTAACATCAAAATTACATTTCTCGGCCATATCGCATAGATCTCACTGTGAAAAGGCTTAAATGGCTTTTTTGACCTAAGTTTAATAATTGCGCTCAAACCAAATGTCCTAGAACGAAATTTTCAAATGTAACTACTAGAATGTGATACAATACACTATTGGGTGAAGTTTGGTTGACTTCTGCGCAGCGGTTTGGGAGTTAACATCAAAATTACATTTATCGGCCATATCGCATAGATCTCACTGTGAAAAGGCTTAAATGGCTTTTTTGACCTAAGTTTGAGGATTGCGCTCAAATCAAATGTCCTAGAACCAAATTTTCACATGTAACTACTAGATTGTGATACAATACACTAATGGGTGAAGTTTGGTTGACTTCGGCGCAGCGGTTTGGGAGTTAACATCAAAATTACATTTCTCGGCCATATCGCATAGATCTCACTGTGAAAAGGCTTAAATGACTTTTTTAATTAAGTTTGATGATTGCGCTCAAACAAAATTTCCTAGAACAAAATTTTCAAATGTAACTACTAGATTGTGATACAATACACTATTGGGTGAAGTTTGGTTGACTTCTGCGCAGCGGTTTGGGAGTTAACATCAAAATTACATTTCTCGGCCATATCGCATAGATCTCACTGTGAAAAGGCTTAAATGGCTTTTTTGACCTAAGTTTAATAATTGCGCTCAAACCAAATGTCCTAGAACGAAATTTTCAAATGTAACTACTAGAATGTGATACAATACATTATTGGGTGAAGTTTGGTTGACTTCTGCGCAGCGGTTTGGGAGTTAACATCAAAATTACATTTCTCGGCCATATCGCATAGATCTCACTGTGAAAAGGCTTAAATGACTTTTTTAATTAAGTTTAATGATTGCGCTCAAACCAAATGTCCTAGAACGAAATTTTCAAATGTAACTACTAGAATGTGATACAATACACTATTGGGTGAAGTTTGGTTGACTTCTGCGCAGCGGTTTGGGAGTTAACATGAAAATTACATTTCTCGGCCATATCGCATAGATCTCACTGTGAAAAGGCTTAAATGGCTTTTTTGACCTAAGTTTGAGGATTGCGCTCAAATCAAATGTCCTAGAACCAAATTTCCACATGTAACTACTAGATTGTGATACAATACACTAATGGGTGAAGTTTGGTTGACTTCTGCGCAGCGGTTTGGGAGTTAACATCAAAATTACATTTCTCGGCCATATCGCATAGATCTCACTGTGAAAAGGCTTAAATGGCTTTTTTGACCTAAGTTTGAGGATTGCGCTCAAATCAAATGTCCTAGAACCAAATTTCCACATGTAACTACTAGATTGTGATACAATACACTAATGGTTGAAGTTTGGTTGACTTCTGCGCAGCGGTTTGGGAGTGAACATCAAAATTACATTTCTCGGCCATATCGCATAGATCTCACTGTGAAAAGGCTTAAATGACTTTTTTAATTAAGTTTGATGATTACGCTCAAACAAAATGTCCTACAACAAAATTTTCAAATGTAACTACTAGACTGTGATACAATACACTATTGGGTGAAGTTTGGTTGACTTCTGCGCAGCGGTTTGGGAGTTAACATCAAAATTACATTTCTCGGCCATATCGCATAGATCTCACTGTGAAAAGGCTTAAATGGCTTTTTTGACCTAAGTTTGAGGATTGCGCTCAAATCAAATGTCCTAGAACCAAATTTCCACATGTAACTACTAGATTGTGATACAATACACTAATGGTTGAAGTTTGGTTGACTTCTGCGCAGCGGTTTGGGAGTGAACATCAAAATTACATTTCTCGGCCATATCGCATAGATCTCACTGTGAAAAGGCTTAAATGACTTTTTTTAATTAAGTTTGAAGATTGCGCTCAAATCAAATGTCCTAGAACTAAATTTCCAAATGTAACTACTAGATTGTGATAAAATACACTATTGGGTGAAGTTTGGTTGACTTCTGCACAGCGGTTTGGGAGTTAACATCAAAATTACATTTCTCGGCCATATCGCATAGATCTCACTGTGAAAAGGCTTAAATGGCTTTTTTGACCTAAGTTTAATAATTGCGCTCAAACCAAATGTCCTAGAACGAAATTTTCAAATGTAACTACTAGAATGTGATACAATACACCAGGGGTTTTCAACCCAGTCCTCAAGGCACACTGTGGGTCCTGGTTTTTGTTCCAGCCGATCCAGCAGAGACAGTTGAACCAATGAGGCTTCTGCTAAAACAAGCCACACCTGACTGCAATCAACTGATTGCACTTGTAAAACACCAGATTGGGGAAAAAGTGTTGTCATCTTGTTTGGTAAGAATGAAATCCTGCACCCACAGTGTGCCTTAGTGGAATAGGTTGGGAACCCCTGCAATACACTATTGGGTGAAGTTTGGTTGACTTCTGCGCAGCGGTTTGGGAGTTAACATCAAAATTACATTTATCGGCCATATCGCATAGATCTCACTGTGAAAAGGCTTAAATGGCTTTTTTGACCTAAGTTTGAGGATTGCGCTCAAATCAAATGTCCTAGAACCAAATTTTCACATGTAACTACTAGATTGTGATACAATACACTAATGGGTGAAGTTTGGTTGACTTCTGCGCAGCGGTTTGGGAGTTAACATCAAAATTACATTTCTCGGCCATATCGCATAGATCTCACTGTGAAAAGGCTTAAATGACTTTTTTAATTAAGTTTGATGATTGCGCTCAAACAAAATTTCCTAGAACAAAATTTTCAAATGTAACTACTAGATTGTGATACAATACACTATTGGGTGAAGTTTGGTTGACTTCTGCGCAGCGGTTTGGGAGTTAACATCAAAATTACATTTCTCGGCCATATCGCATAGATCTCACTGTGAAAAGGCTTAAATGGCTTTTTTGACCTAAGTTTAATAATTGCGCTCAAACCAAATGTCCTAGAACGAAATTTTCAAATGTAACTACTAGAATGTGATACAATACATTAATGGGTGAAGTTTGGTTGACTTCTGCGCAGCGGTTTGGGAGTTAACATCAAAATTACATTTCTCGGCCATATCGCATAGATCTCACTGTGAAAAGGCTTAAATGACTTTTTTAATTAAGTTTAATGATTGCGCTCAAACCAAATGTCCTAGAACGAAATTTTCAAATGTAACTACTAGAATGTGATACAATACACTATTGGGTGAAGTTTGGTTGACTTCTGCGCAGCGGTTTGGGAGTTAACATGAAAATTACATTTCTCGGCCATATCGCATAGATCTCACTGTGAAAAGGCTTAAATGGCTTTTTTGACCTAAGTTTGAGGATTGCGCTCAAATCAAATGTCCTAGAACCAAATTTCCACATGTAACTACTAGATTGTGATACAATACACTAATGGGTGAAGTTTGGTTGACTTCTGCGCAGCGGTTTGGGAGTTAACATCAAAATTACATTTCTCGGCCATATCGCATAGATCTCACTGTGAAAAGGCTTAAATGGCTTTTTTGACCTAAGTTTGAGGATTGCGCTCAAATCAAATAACCAATAACCAAATTTCCACATGTAACTACTAGATTGTGATACAATACACTAATGGGTGAAGTTTGGTTGACTTCTGCGCAGCGGTTTGGGAGTTAACATCAAAATTACATTTCTCGGCCATATCGCATAGATCTCACTGTGAAAAGGCTTAAATGACTTTTTTAATTAAGTTTGATGATTGCGTTCAAACAAAATGTCCTAGAACAAAATTTTCAAATGTAACTACTAGATTGTGATACAATACACTATTGGGTGAAGTTTGGTTGACTTCTGCGCAGCGGTTTGGGAGTTAACATCAAAATTACATTTCTCGGCCATATCGCATAGATCTCACTGTGAAAAGGCTTAAATGGCTTTTTTGACCTAAGTTTGAGGATTGCGCTCAAATCAAATGTCCTAGAACCAAATTTCCACATGTAATTACTAGATTGTGATACAATACACTAATGGGTGAAGTTTGGTTGACTTCTGCGCAGCGGTTTGGGAGTTAACATCAAAATTACATTTCTCGGCCATATCGCATAGATCTCACTGTGAAAAGGCTTAAATGACTTTTTTAATTAAGTTTAATGATTGCGCTCAAACCAAATGTCCTAGAACAAAATTTTCAAATGTAACTACTAGAATGTGATACAATACACTATTGGATGAAGTTTAGTTGACTTCTGCGCAGCGGTTTGGGAGTTAACATCAAAATTACATTTCTCGGCCATATCGCATAGATCTCACTGTGAAAAGGCTTAAATGGCTTTTTTGACCTAAGTTTAATGATTGCGCTCAAACCAAATGTCCTGGAACGAAATTTTCAAATGTAACTACTAGAATGTGATACAATACACTATTGGGTGAAGTTTGGTTGACTTCTGCGCAGCGGTTTGGGAGTTAACATCAAAATTACATTTCTCGGCCATATCGCATAGATCTCACTGTGAAAAGGCTTAAATGGCTTTTTTGACCTAAGTTTGAGGATTGCGCTCAAATCAAATGTCCTAGAACCAAATTTCCACATGTAACTACTAGATTGTGATACAATACACTAATGGGTGAAGTTTGGTTGACTTCTGCGCAGCGGTTTGGGAGTTAACATCAAAATTACATTTCTCGGCCATATCGCATTGATCTCACTGTGAAAAGGCTTAAATGACTTTTTTAATTAAGTTTGATGATTGCGCTCAAACAAAATTTCCTAGAACAAAATTTTCAAATGTAACTACTAGATTGTGATACAATACACTATTGGGTGAAGTTTGGTTGACTTCTGCGCAGCGGTTTGGGAGTTAACATCAAAATTACATTTCTCGGCCATATCGCATAGATCTCACTGTGAAAAGGCTTAAATGACTTTTTTAATTAAGTTTGATGATTGCGCTCAAATCAAATGTCCTAGAACCAAATTTCTACATGTAACTACTAGATTGTGATACAATACACTAATGGGTGAAGTTTGGTTGACTTCTGCGCAGCGGTTTGGGAGTTAACATCAAAATTACATTTCTCGGCCATATCGCATTGATCTCACTGTGAAAAGGCTTAAATGACTTTTTTAATTAAGTTTGATGATTGCGCTCAAACAAAATTTCCTAGAACAAAATTTTCAAATGTAACTACTAGATTGTGATACAATACACTATTGGGTGAAGTTTGGTTGACTTCTGCGCAGCGGTTTGGGAGTTAACATCAAAATTACATTTCTCGGCCATATCGCATAGATCTCACTGTGAAAAGGCTTAAATGGCTTTTTTGACCTAAGTTTGAGGATTGCGCTCAAATCAAATGTCCTAGAACCAAATTTCTACATGTAACTACTAGATTGTGATACAATACACTAATGGGTGAAGTTTGGTTGACTTCTGCGCAGCGGTTTGGGAGTTAACATCAAAATTACATTTCTCGGCCATATCGCATAGATCTCACTGTGAAAAGGCTTAAATGGCTTTTTTGACCTAAGTTTGAGGATTGCGCTCAAATCAAATGTCCAATAACCAAATTTCCACATGTAACTACTAGATTGTGATACAATACACTAATGGGTGAAGTTTGGTTGACTTCTGCGCAGCGGTTTGGGAGTTAACATCAAAATTACATTTCTCGGCCATATCGCATAGATCTCACTGTGAAAAGGCTTAAATGACTTTTTTAATTAAGTTTGATGATTGCGTTCAAACAAAATGTCCTAGAACAAAATTTTCAAATGTAACTACTAGATTGTGATACAATACACTATTGGGTGAAGTTTGGTTGATTTCTGCGCAGCGGTTTGGGAGTTAACATCAAAATTACATTTCTCGGCCATATCGCATAGATCTCACTGTGAAAAGGCTTAAATGGCTTTTTTGACCTAAGTTTGAGGATTGCGCTCAAACCAAATGTCCTAGAACGAAATTTTCAAATGTAACTACTAGATTGTGATACAATACACTATTGGGTGAAGTTTGGTTGACTTCTGCGCAGCGGTTTGGGAGTTAACATCAAAATTACATTTCTCGGCCATATCGCATAGATCTCACTGTGAAAAGGCTTAAATGGCTTTTTTAATTAAGTTTGATGATTGCGTTCAAACAAAATGTCCTAGAACAAAATTTTCAAATGTAACTACTAGATTGTGATACAATACACTATTGGGTGAAGTTTGGTTGACTTCTGCGCAGCGGTTTGGGAGTTAACATCAAAATTACATTTCTCGGCCATATCGCATAGATCTCACTGTGAAAAGGCTTAAATGGCTTTTTTGACCTAAGTTTGAGGATTGCGCTCAAATCAAATGTCCTAGAACCAAATTTCTACATGTAATTACTAGATTGTTATACAATACACTAATGGGTGAAGTTTGGTTGACTTCTGCGCAGCGGTTTGGGAGTTAACATCAAAATTACATTTCTCGGCCATATCGCATAGATCTCACTGTGAAAAGGCTTAAATGACTTTTTTAATTAAGTTTAATGATTGCGCTCAAACCAAATGTCCTAGAACAAAATTTTCAAATGTAACTACTAGAATGTGATACAATACACTATTGGATGAAGTTTAGTTGACTTCTGCGCAGCGGTTTGGGAGTTAACATCAAAATTACATTTCTCGGCCATATCGCATAGATCTCACTGTGAAAAGGCTTAAATGACTTTTTTAATTAAGTTTGATGATTGCGCTCAAACAAAATTTCCTAGAACAAAATTTTCAAATGTAACTACTAGATTGTGATACAATACACTAATGGGTGAAGTTTAGTTGACTTCTGCGCAGCGGTTTGGGAGTTAACATCAAAATTACATTTCTCGGCCATATCGCATAGATCTCACTGTGAAAAAGCTTAAATGACTTTTTTAATTAAGTTTGATGATTGCGCTCAAACAAAATTTCCTAGAACAAAATTTTCAAATGTAACTACTAGATTGTGATACAATACACTAATGGGTGAAGTTTGGTTGACTTCTGCGCAGCGGTTTGGGAGTTAACATCAAAATTACATTTCTCGGCCATATCGCATAGATCTCACTGTGAAAAGGCTTAAATGGCTTTTTTGACCTAAGTTTAATAATTGCGCTCAAACCAAATGTCCTAGAACGAAATTTTCAAATGTAACTACTAGAATGTGATACAATACACTATTGGGTGAAGTTTGGTTGACTTCTGCGCAGCGGTTTGGGAGTTAACATCAAAATTACATTTCTCGGCCATATCGCATAGATCTCACTGTGAAAAGGCTTAAATGACTTTTTTAATTAAGTTTGATGATTGCGCTCAAACAAAATGTCCTAGAACAAAATTTTCAAATAAAACTACCAGATTGTGATACAATACACTATTGGGTGAAGTTTGGTTGACTTCTGCGCAGCGGTTTGGGAGTTAACATCAAAATTACATTTCTCGGCCATATCGCATAGATCTCACTGTGAAAAGGCTTAAATGGCTTTTTTGACCTAAGTTTGAGGATTGCGCTCAAATCAAATGTCCTAGAACCAAATTTTCACATGTAACTACTAGATTGTGATACAATACACTAATGGGTGAAGTTTGGTTGACTTCTGCGCAGCGGTTTGGGAGTTAACATCAAAATTACATTTCTCGGCCATATCGCATTGATCTCACTGTGAAAAGGCTTAAATGGCTTTTTTGACCTAAGTTTGAGTATTGCGCTCAAATCAAATGTCCTAGAACCAAATTTCCACATGTAACTACTAGATTGTGATACAATACACTAATGGGTGAAGTTTGGTTGACTTCTGCGCAGCGGTTTGGGAGTTAACATCAAAATTACATTTCTCGGCCATATCGCATAGATCTCACTGTGAAAATGCTTAAATGACTTTTTTAATTAAGTTTGATGATTGCGCTCAAACAAAATGTCCTAGAACAAACTTTTCAAATGTAACTACTAGATTGTGATACAATACACTATTGGGTGAAGTTTGGTTGAGTTCTGCGCAGCGGTTTGGGAGTTAACATCAAAATTACATTTCTCGGCCATATCGCATAGATCTCACTGTGAAAAGGCTTAAATGGCTTTTTTGACCTAAGTTTGAGGATTGCGCTCAAATCAAATGTCCTAGAACCAAATTTCCACATGTAACTACTAGATTGTGATACAATACACTAATGGTTGAAGTTTGGTTGACTTCTGCGCAGCGGTTTGGGAGTGAACATCAAAATTACATTTCTCGGCCATATCGCATAGATCTCACTGTGAAAAGGCTTAAATGACTTTTTTTAATTAAGTTTGAAGATTGCGCTCAAATCAAATGTCCTAGAACTAAATTTCCAAATGTAACTACTAGATTGTGATACAATACACTATTGGGTGAAGTTTGGTTGACTTCTGCGCAGCGGTTTGGGAGTTAACATCAAAATTACATTTCTCGGCCATATCGCATAGATCTCACTGTGAAAAGGCTTAAATAGCTTTTTTGACCTAAGTTTAATAATTGCGCTCAAACCAAATGTCCTAGAACGAAATTTTAAAATGTAACTACTAGAATGTGATACAATACACTATTGGGTGAAGTTTGGTTGACTTCTGCGCAGCGGTTTGGGAGTTAACATCAAAATTACATTTCTCGGCCATATCGCATAGATCTCACTGTGAAAATGCTTAAATGGCTTTTTTGACCTAAGTTTGAGGATTGCGCTCAAATCAAATGTCCTAGAACCAAATTTTCACATGTAACTACTAGATTGTGATACAATACACTAATGGGTGAAGTTTGGTTGACTTCTGCGCAGCGGTTTGGGAGTTAACATCAAAATTACATTTCTCGGCCATATCGCATTGATCTCACTGTGAAAAGGCTTAAATGACTTTTTTAATTAAGTTTGATGATTGCGCTCAAACAAAATTTCCTAGAACAAAATTTTCAAATGTAACTACTAGATTGTGATACAATACACTATTGGGTGAAGTTTGGTTGACTTCTGCGCAGCGGTTTGGGAGTTAACATCAAAATTACATTTCTCGGCCATATCGCATAGATCTCACTGTGAAAAGGCTTAAATGGCTTTTTTGACCTAAGTTTAATGATTGCGCTCCAACCAAATGTCCTAGAACGAAATTTTCAAATGTAACTACTAGAATGTGATACAATACACTATTGGGTGAAGTTTAGTTGACTTCTGCGCAGCGGTTTGGGAGTTAACATGAAAATTACATTTCTCGGCCATATCGCATAGATCTCACTGTGAAAAGGCTTAAATGGCTTTTTTGACCTAAGTTTGAGGATTGCGCTCAAATCAAATGTCCTAGAACCAAATTTCTACATGTAACTACTAGATTGTGATACAATACACTAATGGGTGAAGTTTGGTTGACTTCTGCGCAGCGGTTTGGGAGTTATAATCAAAATTACATTTCTCGGCCATATCGCATAGATCTCACTGTGAAAAGGCTTAAATGGCTTTTTTGACCTAAGTTTGAGGATTGCGCTCAAATCAAATGTCCAATAACCAAATTTCCACATGTAACTACTAGATTGTGATACAATACACTAATGGGTGAAGTTTGGTTGACTTCTGCGCAGCGGTTTGGGAGTTAACATCAAAATTACATTTCTCGGCCATATCGCATAGATCTCACTGTGAAAAGGCTTAAATGACTTTTTTAATTAAGTTTGATGATTGCGCTCAAATCAAATGTCCTAGAACCAAATTTCCACATGTAATTACTAGATTGTGATACAATACACTATTGGGTGAAGTTTGGTTGACTTCTGCGCAGCGGTTTGGGAGTTAACATCAAAATTACATTTCTCGGCCATATCGCATAGATCTCACTGTGAAAAGGCTTAAATGACTTTTTTAATTAAGTTTAATGATTGCGCTCAAACCAAATGTCCTAGAACAAAATTTTCAAATGTAACTACTAGAATGTGATACAATACACTATTGGATGAAGTTTAGTTGACTTCTGCGCAGCGGTTTGGGAGTTAACATCAAAATTACATTTCTCGGCCATATCGCATAGATCTCACTGTGAAAAGGCTTAAATGGCTTTTTTGAGCTAAGTTTAATGATTGCGCTCAAACCAAATGTCCTAGAACGAAATTTTCAAATGTAACTACTAGAATGTGATACAATACACTATTGGGTGAAGTTTGGTTGACTTCTGCGCAGCGGTTTGGGAGTTAACATGAAAATTACATTTCTCGGCCATATCGCATAGATCTCACTGTGAAAAGGCTTAAATGGCTTTTTTGACCTAAGTTTGAGGATTGCGCTCAAATCAAATGTCCTAGAACCAAATTTCTACACTGTAAATGCTAACATTCAAATTAATTAAATGTGATAAGTGAACTAAACTCAGTTTTCATCAACCTGTTGTGAACACTACTTTTAAATAAGTAAGTACTAATTTGGGGTTGGAGAACTTGCTTAACTTGATATATCCCAGTTAAGTCAAATTAGAAAAAATAATTTCTTGTACCCAGTGTCCTTTGGGCGTTCTATCAGACATGCGCAGATCTGCCCTGCCCACTTTCGCGCTCTTTCCAACACCTTTCTCAGTTATTTTCGCCATTGTGGGTTTACTTGTCCTCAGCACACTGATTCTGTAAGTACATATTTTACTCTTTTGTAAACCGTCGATTTGTCTTGTTGTAGTGTAGTAGCCTGTGTGCTGCCAGGGAGGAGAAGTGTCAATTACATCAAATATCACCGCTAGCAAGCATGCTATATGACCATGACAGTAACCTCATCATTTTCAGAAACAAATGTAGACTACAGTTTATGGTAGACTCCCATTTTATGCCGGCCGGCGTTTTGAATTCTTGACAGACGGGGCTCGTAACGTTTTTAGGCGATGGGAGAGGTTTTTAAAACCGATTTAAAACAGTTACCGAGCGGTTTTAAGTTAGCTAGACCGAGGGGAGGTTCGCTTCCTGTTTTAAAAATAAAAACACTAATTCTATCGTTAGCGGGTGTTTTATTTTGTGAAACTAACAGGAAGTGCCTTAATCACTACGGCTAGCTTGAGTAGCGCCGAATTTGCACGTTGTGGATCTAAACGGCTACTTTCTCGCGTAAAAATGTTAGAAATGTCGATAAAGTGATTTATTTACAGAGTTAGTGCTAGAATTAAGTCAGCTTCAGCCTGTCTATTTCGGCTCAGGTAAGAGCTAAATGCACAGTCAGACCTTATGTGCGCCAACGTAATCGGTTCTTGCGTTGGAGCAGGGGTCCCCAAACTACGGCCCGCGGGCCGGCCGGATACGGCCCGCCTCCACAATTGGTCCGGCCCCCTGACCCCCCCAATAGTGTTATTATTTCCTGGCTTTTTTCTGTGAAGAACCCAGACAGGGTTGTTTGGTTATTATCTATTTAATTAATTGTGTTATTATTATTCATTATTATATGATATTATATTATGTTATAATTATTTTTATTTTATTTTGTTCCAAGAAGAATTCAGAAAGGGTTATTTAATTATGGCTTTCTGAAAAACAATAATTTTTTTACATTTAGGCACTGCTGCAATCGTCACACTTTTTCTGTTACAAACTAACCCGGCCCCTCATCAGAGAAGGGAAAAGTCATGTGGCCTTCACAGGAAAAGGTTTGGGGACCCCTGCTTTAGAGTGTTTGTCATCTGCCCTTCCATTTGCTTTTCTTCATGTGCAGTGCTCCCCCTCCATGTTTGATCAAACTGCACTGATAATTTGAAATTGTTTTAAAATGCATTAATCGCAAAAATCAGAGGACTAGATCACATTTCCCCCTGTTATTTCACCACTTTAACTTTGGTCTAACCTAATATAGGAATACAGATAGAAAGAGTGCAGAGATCACACTCGACGCCATAACAACCTGGTGTGTTTAAGGTTGGTCATTTATGTGCCTATATTTTGAAATTGTTGCCTTAATTTTGTGTTCTTTTTCACCATCCCCCAATCAGGCTGAAGCAAATGGTCAAAAGTCCACACATACCTCAGTCTGAGCAATTACAGGTATGTTTCATACACTGATCAATGAATCATTTAATATTTGTATTTGTTTCATGGGTTGGGATAACAAACATGCATTAATGTTTTTACAGATGGATTAAGAAATTAATTGTACATCTCAATTTGAATGTTCAAAAATAATCAATTACGTTAATTTAAAAATAACTCATTGTTAAACATTTTAGTTTGTGAATATTAAAATAATTTATTGCAGATTTTAATTTGTGGTTAAAAATAATTGGACATTTTAATTTGTGACTGTTAAGAAAAAATTTAACTTTTTTTTTTTCTAACAAGTTCTCAATGCTGAAATTATCATGTCTTTTCAGGTCAACCAAAGCAGTATTCTCTAATGCAGTGGACTTGCAAGTACTGCACATTTTCTGCTGAAAAGAGCCTACTTGCTTAAGCATTACCGCTTAAAACATGGATACCACACTCGGACATCCCTACTCCCATGTCTTCATAAGGACTGCCTCTGCACATTTAAATCTTTTAATGCACTCAAAGTACACCTATCGACATGGCACTCTCAAAAAGATGCAGGCAAAAGTGGAGAAACTGCATTTGACCGTCAGTTGTGCAACTTTGTGGAGCCCTGCTCAGAAGCAGACTTCTTTACCCATTTGCGAGGACATCTTAAGCTGAGGCAAATGGTTACTTGCCCATATCAAGACTAACTTTCAGAGCAGTATTTATTCGACCTTCACTGCACACAAAAGCAAAGAAATGTGAAATGTGTTTGAGCCATAGTGTGGGTAGGACATTTGTGTCTAAATCATTCAATCCCAATAAAAGTTGCTTTAATAAAAAAAACTTATTTTTAATCAAAGAAAAAGAACCTTTTGCAAAAATATATTTTTTTGAAAATATATATATTTTTAAATATATATATATATTTTTTGACGTGTCACTTTTTTTTTAAAGGAAAAAGTTTAAAACTTTTTTTTTTAAAGTGGAAAAAGTTTTGAACGCATTTCTTTTTTTTCTTTTTGAAGTGGAAAAGGTTTTAAAGGCACTTTTTTTTTTCGATTGAATCATTTTGACACAAAGATACGACTTCAACGCTACTTCCGACATGTTTGAGTGGCAGGTGACTACACCAATGGCATAAAAGAATGACTAATGGCCACCAGGGCTCCATCGAGCCATCGGACTCTGCTCGAGTCCAAGCCGAAAATAGGGCACTGGTACGGGGGGGTGACATCGGCATTTCACCGGAGTGCCCGCGCTGGTATGGTGCGCTGCTGCTTAATGTGATTCAAGAGGGGAACTTCACCCACTGCCCTGACGTGACGGTTGGCAATCGGGGTCCAACCGCAGTGTCGCGATGCGCCGGTATGGGAGTGGCCGACGAGTGGCCCGACACTAGCCTGCCCAGTAGCCCGCGCCGGGAGCCCCGTCGCTTCAGCTTTGAATGAGTGTCGTGTCAGTCGCGGGCCGTCTACTCAACAGCCGGCCTCCGCGCCGGGGTAGTGATATCGGGGTCCGCCAGTGTGCCGCAACAGGGCACCGTACCATCGCCGGCACACCGGTGAGATGCCAATGTCACACCCCCGTACCGGTGCCCTATTTTCGGCTTGGACTCGAGCAGAGTCCGATGGCTGGATGGAGCCCTGGTGGCCATTATTTTTGCTTCCTGCTTTTATGCCATTGGCGTAATCACCTGCCACTCAAACATGTCAGAAGTAGCGTTGAAGTTGGATCTTCGTGTCTAAATGATTCAACCGAAAAAAAAGTGCCTTCAAAACTTTTTCCACTTCAAAAAAAAAAGTGCCTTCAAAACTTTTTCCACCTTAAAAAAAAAAAAAAAGTTTAAAACTTTTTGCTTTTCAAAAAAAAGTGACACGTCAATTAAAAAAAAATATATATATATTTTCAAAAAAATATTTTTGCAAAAGTTTTTTTTTTCTTTGATTAAAAATAGTTTTTTGATTGAAGCAACTTTTATTGGGACTGAATGATTTGGACACAAATGTCCTACCCATAATATGGCTCAAAAACAAAAAGGATTGCTTCGATCAAAGAAAACAGTTTCAATGAAAAATAAAGCGTAAATTTCTGAGTCTCAAATATTTTTTCACATTCAAACCTTTTTTTCTACAATTGTTTTTTTTTTTTTTTTTTTTTTTTAATTGAAGTGATTTTATTTTGAAAATATACATTTTTTGTTTGAAGCAACTTATTTTTGGATTGAATAATAAAGACACAAATGTCCTAGCCAAAATGTGGTCCAAACGCAGAATTACATCAATCAAAAAAGTTGTTTCAATAAAAAAAAAAAGAATTAAATTTTTAAAAAAAATTTTCAATCAAAGAAAAATAGTTTTCAAACATATTTTTTGACTTACAAATTTATTTTTGCATTCAAACAAATTTTTTTGATTGACATGACTTTTTCTTTGATTGAAAAAAAAATAATAATATATATATACTAATGAAATATTTTTGAATAGAAATTACTTTTTTTTTTTTTTCTTTTTTTTTTTTTGAGGAAAAAGCTTAATATGAAATTAGAATTTGAATAAAAATAAGACACATATTCTTAGTAAGATTTTAGGTTTCTCAGGTGTATAACTCCAGTACACGTTTTGCATTTACTCTTTTAGTGATGTGAAAAAAACAAAGTATCTTGTTTACTGTATCAGGTGTTAAAGTGAAATTTGAATTTGAACTGAGCTGTGTGTTTTAAAAGGAGTTCTGTATTTTTATGTTTATTTTATCACTGCTGCACAGTTTAAACCATGGCACAATGTTGATTGTAGTTCCAGTTTTGATCACTAATATTGTTGGAGAAATCAGAACTGTTAGCTTTACCAGAGCTCAAGCTCATGTTGTAATGGGAAACTAGTTTGACGCCATGTCTTCAATGCTGAGTTAATGTCCTGAAATTATGATAATAGGATCTCGCCTGTTAGTCTTTGGAAATTACAGGATAGGAGTGGACATTGATGCAGTTCAGGTATTATTCAGTAATTTCTGTAGCAAAAGGTTATTTTAGGTACTTATACTTTGTATGAGGTGCAAAATGTTTGCAAAAGTAGGTTTATAATTAATCCACTGATTGTTCATTGATACTGAGCAATAACCAAACACCGTTCAGCCTGCCAGGAGCCAGTGTCTCTCATTAAATGCACTTTTGAGCATTTTAAAGTAAATTTTAATTCCATTGAATTAATCCAATGAGTGTTCTCCATTTATTGTGTTTTGGGGGTCATTACTGTTAGATAATGTGTTTTTAATGAAATTAGTATGTGCAGATGTAATTTCTATTGTGGAATTCTTTTAGGTCAAGAAAATTAAGTTGACCTGAATATGATGGGAGTACTGTACACTCAAAATAAACAAGTTACTGTAATCCAGTTATTTTAGTTAGTTTGAGTACTGCCAACTCAATAAAAACAAGTGACTATAATCCAAATTTTTTAAGTTCATTTGAGTACTGCCAACTCACAATAATTAAGTTAATCAAATCTAATTCATCTAAGTCAACATAAATTAATTTTTTTAAGGCAGCAAGTTTGCATATATTTTTTTAGTAAAGTCAACTTTTAATATTTTACAGTGTACATGTAACTACTAGATTGTGATACAATACACTAATGGGTGAAGTTTGGTTGACTTCTGCGCAGCGGTTTGGGAGTTAACATCAAAATTACATTTCTCGGCCATATCGCATAGATCTCACTGTGAAAAGGCTTAAATGGCTTTTTTGACCTAAGTTTGAGGATTGCGCTCAAATCAAATGTCCAATAACCAAATTTCCACATGTAACTACTAGATTGTGATACAATACACAAATGGGTGAAGTTTGGTTGACTTCTGCGCAGCGGTTTGGGAGTTAACATCAAAATTACATTTCTCGGCCATATCGCATAGATCTCACTGTGAAAAGGCTTAAATGACTTTTTTAATTAAGTTTGATGATTGCGTTCAAACAAAATGTCCTAGAACAAAATTTTCAAATGTAACTACTAGATTGTGATACAATACACTATTGGGTGAAGTTTGGTTGACTTCTGCGCAGCGGTTTGGGAGTTAACATCAAAATTACATTTCTCGGCCATATCGCATAGATCTCACTGTGAAAAGGCTTAAATGGCTTTTTTGACCTAAGTTTGAGGATTGCGCTCAAATCAAATGTCCTAGAACCAAATTTCCACATGTAATTACTAGATTGTGATACAATACACTAATGGGTGAAGTTTGGTTGACTTCTGCGCAGCGGTTTGGGAGTTAACATCAAAATTACATTTCTCGGCCATATCGCATAGATCTCACTGTGAAAATGCTTAAATGGCTTTTTTGACCTAAGTTTGAGGATTGCGCTCAAATCAAATGTCCTAGAACCAAATTTTCACATGTAACTACTAGATTGTGATACAATACACTAATGGGTGAAGTTTGGTTGACTTCTGCGCAGCGGTTTGGGAGTTAACATCAAAATTACATTTCTCGGCCATATCGCATTGATCTCACTGTGAAAAGGCTTAAATGACTTTTTTAATTAAGTTTGATGATTGCGCTCAAACAAAATTTCCTAGAACAAAATTTTCAAATGTAACTACTAGATTGTGATACAATACACTATTGGGTGAAGTTTGGTTGACTTCTGCGCAGCGGTTTGGGAGTTAACATCAAAATTACATTTCTCGGCCATATCGAATAGATCTCACTGTGAAAAGGCTTAAATGGCTTTTTTGACCTAAGTTTAATGATTGCGCTCAAACCAAATGTCCTAGAACGAAATTTTCAAATGTAACTACTAGAATGTGATACAATACACTATTGGGTGAAGTTTAGTTGACTTCTGCGCAGCGGTTTGGGAGTTAACATGAAAATTACATTTCTCGGCCATATCGCATAGATCTCACTGTGAAAAGGCTTAAATGGCTTTTTTGACCTAAGTTTGAGGATTGCGCTCAAATCAAATGTCCTAGAACCAAATTTCTACATGTAACTACTAGATTGTGATACAATACACTAATGGGTGAAGTTTGGTTGACTTCTGCGCAGCGGTTTGGGAGTTATAATCAAAATTACATTTCTCGGCCATATCGCATAGATCTCACTGTGAAAAGGCTTAAATGGCTTTTTTGACCTAAGTTTGAGGATTGCGCTCAAATCAAATGTCCAATAACCAAATTTCCACATGTAACTACTAGATTGTGATACAATACACTAATGGGTAAAGTTTGGTTGACTTCTGCGCAGCGGTTTGGGAGTTAACATCAAAATTACATTTCTCGGCCATATCGCATAGATCTCACTGTGAAAAGGCTTAAATGACTTTTTTAATTAAGTTTGATGATTGCGTTCAAACAAAATGTCCTAGAACAAAATTTTCAAATGTAACTACTCGATTGTGATACAATACACTATTGGGTGAAGTTTGGTTGACTTCTGCGCAGCGGTTTGGGAGTTAACATCAAAATTACATTTCTAGGCCATATCGCATAGATCTCACTGTGAAAAGGCTTAAATGACTTTTTTAATTAAGTTTAATGATTGCGCTCAAACCAAATGTCCTACAACAAAATTTTCAAATGTAACTACTAGAATGTGATACAATACACTATTGGATGAAGTTTAGTTGACTTCTGCGCAGCGGTTTGGGAGTTAACATCAAAATTACATTTCTCGGCCATATCGCATAGATCTCATTGTGAAAAGGCTTAAATGGCTTTTTTGACCTAAGTTTAATGATTGCGCTCAAACCAAATGTCCTAGAACAAAATTTTCAAATGTAACTACTAGAATGTGATACAATACACTATTGGGTGAAGTTTGGTTGACTTCTGCGCAGCGGTTTGGGAGTTAACATCAAAATTACATTTCTCGGCCATATCGCATAGATCTCACTGTGAAAAGGCTTAAATGGCTTTTTTGACCTAAGTTTGAGTATTGCGCTCAAATCAAATGTCCTAGAACCAAATTTCCACATGTAACTACTAGATTGTGATACAATACACTAATGGGTGAAGTTTGGTTGACTTCTGCGCAGCGGTTTGGGAGTTAACATCAAAATTACATTTCTCGGCCATATCGCATAGATCTCACTGTGAAAAGGCTTAAATGACTTTTTTTAATTAAGTTTGAAGATTGCGCTCAAATCAAATGTCCTAGAACTAAATTTCCAAATGTAACTACTAGATTGTGATACAATACACTATTGGGTGAAGTTTGGTTGACTTCTGCGCAGCGGTTTGGGAGTTAACATCAAAATTACATTTCTCGGCCATATCGCATAGATCTCACTGTGAAAAGGCTTAAATAGCTTTTTTGACCTAAGTTTAATAATTGCGCTCAAACCAAATGTCCTAGAACGAAATTTTCAAATGTAACTACTAGAATGTGATACAATACACTATTGGGTGAAGTTTGGTTGACTTCTGCGCAGCGGTTTGGGAGTTAACATCAAAATTACATTTCTCGGCCATATCGCATAGATCTCACTGTGAAAATGCTTAAATGGCTTTTTTGACCTAAGTTTGAGGATTGCGCTCAAATCAAATGTCCTAGAACCAAATTTTCACATGTAACTACTAGATTGTGATACAATACACTAATGGGTGAAGTTTGGTTGACTTCTGCGCAGCGGTTTGGGAGTTAACATCAAAATTACATTTCTCGGCCATATCGCATTGATCTCACTGTGAAAAGGCTTAAATGACTTTTTTAATTAAGTTTGATGATTGCGCTCAAACAAAATTTCCTAGAACAAAATTTTCAAATGTAACTACTAGATTGTGATACAATACACTATTGGGTGAAGTTTGGTTGACTTCTGCGCAGCGGTTTGGAAGTTAACATCAAAATTACATTTCTCGGCCATATCGCATAGATCTCACTGTGAAAAGGCTTAAATGGCTTTTTTGACCTAAGTTTAATGATTGCGCTCCAACCAAATGTCCTAGAACGAAATTTTCAAATGTAACTACTAGAATGTGATACAATACACTATTGGGTGAAGTTTAGTTGACTTCTGCGCAGCGGTTTGGGAGTTAACATGAAAATTACATTTCTCGGCCATATCGCATAGATCTCACTGTGAAAAGGCTTAAATGGCTTTTTTGACCTAAGTTTGAGGATTGCGCTCAAATCAAATGTCCTAGAACCAAATTTCTACATGTAACTACTAGATTGTGATACAATACACTAATGGGTGAAGTTTGGTTGACTTCTGCGCAGCGGTTTGGGAGTTATAATCAAAATTACATTTCTCGGCCATATCGCATAGATCTCACTGTGAAAAGGCTTAAATGGCTTTTTTGACCTAAGTTTGAGGATTGCGCTCAAATCAAATGTCCAATAACCAAATTTCCACATGTAACTACTAGATTGTGATACAATACACTAATGGGTGAAGTTTGGTTGACTTCTGCGCAGCGGTTTGGGAGTTAACATCAAAATTACATTTCTCGGCCATATCGCATAGATCTCACTGTGAAAAGGCTTAAATGACTTTTTTAATTAAGTTTGATGATTGCGCTCAAATCAAATGTCCTAGAACCAAATTTCCACATGTAATTACTAGATTGTGATACAATACACTATTGGGTGAAGTTTGGTTGACTTCTGCGCAGCGGTTTGGGAGTTAACATCAAAATTACATTTCTCGGCCATATCGCATAGATCTAACTGTGAAAAGGCTTAAATGACTTTTTTAATTAAGTTTAATGATTGCGCTCAAACCAAATGTCCTACAACAAAATTTTCAAATGTAACTACTAGAATGTGATACAATACACTATTGGATGAAGTTTAGTTGACTTCTGCGCAGCGGTTTGGGAGTTAACATCAAAATTACATTTCTCGGCCATATCGCATAGATCTCATTGTGAAAAGGCTTAAATGGCTTTTTTGACCTAAGTTTAATGATTGCGCTCAAACCAAATGTCCTAGAACAAAATTTTCAAATGTAACTACTAGAATGTGATACAATACACTATTGGGTGAAGTTTGGTTGACTTCTGCGCAGCGGTTTGGGAGTTAACATCAAAATTACATTTCTCGGCCATATCGCATAGATCTCACTGTGAAAAGGCTTGAATGGCTTTTTTGACCTAAGTTTGAGTATTGCGCTCAAATCAAATGTCCTAGAACCAAATTTCCACATGTAACTACTAGATTGTGATACAATACACTAATGGGTGAAGTTTGGTTGACTTCTGCGCAGCGGTTTGGGAGTTAACATCAAAATTACATTTCTCGGCCATATCGCATAGATCTCACTGTGAAAAGGCTTAAATGACTTTTTTTAATTAAGTTTGAAGATTGCGCTCAAATCAAATGTCCTAGAACTAAATTTCCAAATGTAACTACTAGATTGTGATACAATACACTATTGGGTGAAGTTTGGTTGACTTCTGCGCAGCGGTTTGGGAGTTAACATCAAAATTACATTTCTCGGCCATATCGCATAGATCTCACTGTGAAAAGGCTTAAATAGCTTTTTTGACCTAAGTTTAATAATTGCGCTCAAACCAAATGTCCTAGAACGAAATTTTCAAATGTAACTACTAGAATGTGATACAATACACTATTGGGTGAAGTTTGGTTGACTTCTGCGCAGCGGTTTGGGAGTTAACATCAAAATTACATTTCTCGGCCATATCGCATAGATCTCACTGTGAAAATGCTTAAATGGCTTTTTTGACCTAAGTTTGAGGATTGCGCTCAAATCAAATGTCCTAGAACCAAATTTTCACATGTAACTACTAGATTGTGATACAATACACTAATGGGTGAAGTTTGGTTGACTTCTGCGCAGCGGTTTGGGAGTTAACATCAAAATTACATTTCTCGGCCATATCGCATTGATCTCACTGTGAAAAGGCTTAAATGACTTTTTTAATTAAGTTTGATGATTGCGCTCAAACAAAATTTCCTAGAACAAAATTTTCAAATGTAACTACTAGATTGTGATACAATACACTATTGGGTGAAGTTTGGTTGACTTCTGCGCAGCGGTTTGGAAGTTAACATCAAAATTACATTTCTCGGCCATATCGCATAGATCTCACTGTGAAAAGGCTTAAATGGCTTTTTTGACCTAAGTTTAATGATTGCGCTCCAACCAAATGTCCTAGAACGAAATTTTCAAATGTAACTACTAGAATGTGATACAATACACTATTGGGTGAAGTTTAGTTGACTTCTGCGCAGCGGTTTGGGAGTTAACATGAAAATTACATTTCTCGGCCATATCGCATAGATCTCACTGTGAAAAGGCTTAAATGGCTTTTTTGACCTAAGTTTGAGGATTGCGCTCAAATCAAATGTCCTAGAACCAAATTTCTACATGTAACTACTAGATTGTGATACAATACACTAATGGGTGAAGTTTGGTTGACTTCTGCGCAGCGGTTTGGGAGTTATAATCAAAATTACATTTCTCGGCCATATCGCATAGATCTCACTGTGAAAAGGCTTAAATGGCTTTTTTGACCTAAGTTTGAGGATTGCGCTCAAATCAAATGTCCTAGAACCAAATTTCTACATGTAACTACTAGATTGTGATACAATACACTAATGGGTGAAGTTTGGTTGACTTCTGCGCAGCGGTTTGGGAGTTAACATCAAAATTACATTTCTCGGCCATATCGCATAGATCTCACTGTGAAAAGGCTTAAATGGCTTTTTTGACCTAAGTTTGAGGATTGCGCTCAAATCAAATGTCCAATAACCAAATTTCCACATGTAACTACTAGATTGTGATACAATACACTAATGGGTGAAGTTTGGTTGACTTCTGCGCAGCGGTTTGGGAGTTAACATCAAAATTACATTTCTCGGCCATATCGCATAGATCTCACTGTGAAAAGGCTTAAATGACTTTTTTAATTAAGTTTGATGATTGCGTTCAAACAAAATGTCCTAGAACAAAATTTTCAAATGTAACTACTAGATTGTGATACAATACACTATTGGGTGAAGTTTGGTTGACTTCTGCGCAGCGGTTTGGGAGTTAACATCAAAATTACATTTCTCGGCCATATCGCATAGATCTCACTGTGAAAAGGCTTAAATGGCTTTTTTGACCTATGTTTGAGGATTGCGCTCAAATCAAATGTCCTAGAACCAAATTTCCACATGTAATTACTAGATTGTGATACAATACACTAATGGGTGAAGTTTGGTTGACTTCTGCGCAGCGGTTTGGGAGTTAACATCAAAATTACATTTCTCGGCCATATCGCATAGATCTCACTGTGAAAAGGCTTAAATGGCTTTTTTGACCTAAGTTTGAGGATTGCGCTCAAATCAAATGTCCTAGAACCAAATTTCTACATGTAACTACTAGATTGTGATACAATACACTAATGGGTGAAGTTTGGTTGACTTCTGCGCAGCGGTTTGGGAGTTAACATCAAAATTACATTTCTCGGCCATATCGCATAGATCTCACTGTGAAAAGGCTTAAATGGCTTTTTTGACCTAAGTTTGAGGATTGCGCTCAAATCAAATGTCCAATAACCAAATTTCCACATGTAACTACTAGATTGTGATACAATACACTAATGGGTGAAGTTTGGTTGACTTCTGCGCAGCGGTTTGGGAGTTATAATCAAAATTACATTTCTCGGCCATATCGCATAGATCTCACTGTGAAAAGGCTTAAATGGCTTTTTTGACCTAAGTTTAATGATTGCGCTCCAACCAAATGTCCTAGAACGAAATTTTCAAATGTAACTACTAGAATGTGATACAATACACTATTGGGTGAAGTTTAGTTGACTTCTGCGCAGCGGTTTGGGAGTTAACATGAAAATTACATTTCTCGGCCATATCGCATAGATCTCACTGTGAAAAGGCTTAAATGGCTTTTTTGACCTAAGTTTGAGGATTGCGCTCAAATCAAATGTCCTAGAACCAAATTTCTACATGTAACTACTAGATTGTGATACAATACACTAATGGGTGAAGTTTGGTTGACTTCTGCGCAGCGGTTTGGGAGTTATAATCAAAATTACATTTCTCGGCCATATCGCATAGATCTCACTGTGAAAAGGCTTAAATGGCTTTTTTGACCTAAGTTTGAGGATTGCGCTCAAATCAAATGTCCAATAACCAAATTTCCACATGTAACTACTAGATTGTGATACAATACACTAATGGGTGAAGTTTGGTTGACTTCTGCGCAGCGGTTTGGGAGTTAACATCAAAATTACATTTCTCGGCCATATCGCATAGATCTCACTGTGAAAAGGCTTAAATGACTTTTTTAATTAAGTTTGATGATTGCGCTCAAATCAAATGTCCTAGAACCAAATTTCCACATGTAATTACTAGATTGTGATACAATACACTATTGGGTGAAGTTTGGTTGACTTCTGCGCAGCGGTTTGGGAGTTAACATCAAAATTACATTTCTCGGCCATATCGCATAGATCTAACTGTGAAAAGGCTTAAATGACTTTTTTAATTAAGTTTAATGATTGCGCTCAAACCAAATGTCCTACAACAAAATTTTCAAATGTAACTACTAGAATGTGATACAATACACTATTGGATGAAGTTTAGTTGACTTCTGCGCAGCGGTTTGGGAGTTAACATCAAAATTACATTTCTCGGCCATATCGCATAGATCTCATTGTGAAAAGGCTTAAATGGCTTTTTTGACCTAAGTTTAATGATTGCGCTCAAACCAAATGTCCTAGAACAAAATTTTCAAATGTAACTACTAGAATGTGATACAATACACTATTGGGTGAAGTTTGGTTGACTTCTGCGCAGCGGTTTGGGAGTTAACATCAAAATTACATTTCTCGGCCATATCGCATAGATCTCACTGTGAAAAGGCTTAAATGGCTTTTTTGACCTAAGTTTGAGTATTGCGCTCAAATCAAATGTCCTAGAACCAAATTTCCACATGTAACTACTAGATTGTGATACAATACACTAATGGGTGAAGTTTGGTTGACTTCTGCGCAGCGGTTTGGGAGTTAACATCAAAATTACATTTCTCGGCCATATCGCATAGATCTCACTGTGAAAAGGCTTAAATGACTTTTTTTAATTAAGTTTGAAGATTGCGCTCAAATCAAATGTCCTAGAACTAAATTTCCAAATGTAACTACTAGATTGTGATACAATACACTATTGGGTGAAGTTTGGTTGACTTCTGCGCAGCGGTTTGGGAGTTAACATCAAAATTACATTTCTCGGCCATATCGCATAGATCTCACTGTGAAAAGGCTTAAATAGCTTTTTTGACCTAAGTTTAATAATTGCGCTCAAACCAAATGTCCTAGAACGAAATTTTCAAATGTAACTACTAGAATGTGATACAATACACTATTGGGTGAAGTTTGGTTGACTTCTGCGCAGCGGTTTGGGAGTTAACATCAAAATTACATTTCTCGGCCATATCGCATAGATCTCACTGTGAAAATGCTTAAATGGCTTTTTTGACCTAAGTTTGAGGATTGCGCTCAAATCAAATGTCCTAGAACCAAATTTTCACATGTAACTACTAGATTGTGATACAATACACTAATGGGTGAAGTTTGGTTGACTTCTGCGCAGCGGTTTGGGAGTTAACATCAAAATTACATTTCTCGGCCATATCGCATTGATCTCACTGTGAAAAGGCTTAAATGACTTTTTTAATTAAGTTTGATGATTGCGCTCAAACAAAATTTCCTAGAACAAAATTTTCAAATGTAACTACTAGATTGTGATACAATACACTATTGGGTGAAGTTTGGTTGACTTCTGCGCAGCGGTTTGGAAGTTAACATCAAAATTACATTTCTCGGCCATATCGCATAGATCTCACTGTGAAAAGGCTTAAATGGCTTTTTTGACCTAAGTTTAATGATTGCGCTCCAACCAAATGTCCTAGAACGAAATTTTCAAATGTAACTACTAGAATGTGATACAATACACTATTGGGTGAAGTTTAGTTGACTTCTGCGCAGCGGTTTGGGAGTTAACATGAAAATTACATTTCTCGGCCATATCGCATAGATCTCACTGTGAAAAGGCTTAAATGGCTTTTTTGACCTAAGTTTGAGGATTGCGCTCAAATCAAATGTCCTAGAACCAAATTTCTACATGTAACTACTAGATTGTGATACAATACACTAATGGGTGAAGTTTGGTTGACTTCTGCGCAGAGGTTTGGGAGTTATAATCAAAATTACATTTCTCGGCCATATCGCATAGATCTCACTGTGAAAAGGCTTAAATGGCTTTTTTGACCTAAGTTTGAGGATTGCGCTCAAATCAAATGTCCTAGAACCAAATTTCTACATGTAACTACTAGATTGTGATACAATACACTAATGGGTGAAGTTTGGTTGACTTCTGCGCAGCGGTTTGGGAGTTAACATCAAAATTACATTTCTCGGCCATATCGCATAGATCTCACTGTGAAAAGGCTTAAATGGCTTTTTTGACCTAAGTTTGAGGATTGCGCTCAAATCAAATGTCCAATAACCAAATTTCCACATGTAACTACTAGATTGTGATACAATACACTAATGGGTGAAGTTTGGTTGACTTCTGCGCAGCGGTTTGGGAGTTAACATCAAAATTACATTTCTCGGCCATATCGCATAGATCTCACTGTGAAAAGGCTTAAATGACTTTTTTAATTAAGTTTGATGATTGCGTTCAAACAAAATGTCCTAGAACAAAATTTTCAAATGTAACTACTAGATTGTGATACAATACACTATTGGGTGAAGTTTGGTTGACTTCTGCGCAGCGGTTTGGGAGTTAACATCAAAATTACATTTCTCGGCCATATCGCATAGATCTCACTGTGAAAAGGCTTAAATGGCTTTTTTGACCTATGTTTGAGGATTGCGCTCAAATCAAATGTCCTAGAACCAAATTTCCACATGTAATTACTAGATTGTGATACAATACACTAATGGGTGAAGTTTGGTTGACTTCTGCGCAGCGGTTTGGGAGTTAACATCAAAATTACATTTCTCGGCCATATCGCATAGATCTCACTGTGAAAATGCTTAAATGGCTTTTTTGACCTAAGTTTGAGGATTGCGCTCAAATCAAATGTCCTAGAACCAAATTTTCACATGTAACTACTAGATTGTGATACAATACACTAATGGGTGAAGTTTGGTTGACTTCTGCGCAGCGGTTTGGGAGTTAACATCAAAATTACATTTCTCGGCCATATCGCATTGATCTCACTGTGAAAAGGCTTAAATGACTTTTTTAATTAAGTTTGATGATTGCGCTCAAACAAAATTTCCTAGAACAAAATTTTCAAATGTAACTACTAGATTGTGATACAATACACTATTGGGTGAAGTTTGGTTGACTTCTGCGCAGCGGTTTGGGAGTTAACATCAAAATTACATTTCTCGGCCATATCGAATAGATCTCACTGTGAAAAGGCTTAAATGGCTTTTTTGACCTAAGTTTAATGATTGCGCTCAAACCAAATGTCCTAGAACGAAATTTTCAAATGTAACTACTAGAATGTGATACAATACACTATTGGGTGAAGTTTAGTTGACTTCTGCGCAGCGGTTTGGGAGTTAACATGAAAATTACATTTCTCGGCCATATCGCATAGATCTCACTGTGAAAAGGCTTAAATGGCTTTTTTGACCTAAGTTTGAGGATTGCGCTCAAATCAAATGTCCTAGAACCAAATTTCTACATGTAACTACTAGATTGTGATACAATACACTAATGGGTGAAGTTTGGTTGACTTCTGCGCAGCGGTTTGGGAGTTATAATCAAAATTACATTTCTCGGCCATATCGCATAGATCTCACTGTGAAAAGGCTTAAATGGCTTTTTTGACCTAAGTTTGAGGATTGCGCTCAAATCAAATGTCCAATAACCAAATTTCCACATGTAACTACTAGATTGTGATACAATACACTAATGGGTAAAGTTTGGTTGACTTCTGCGCAGCGGTTTGGGAGTTAACATCAAAATTACATTTCTCGGCCATATCGCATAGATCTCACTGTGAAAAGGCTTAAATGACTTTTTTAATTAAGTTTGATGATTGCGTTCAAACAAAATGTCCTAGAACAAAAAATTTTCAAATGTAACTACTAGATTGTGATACAATACACTATTGGGTGAAGTTTGGTTGACTTCTGCGCAGCGGTTTGGGAGTTAACATCAAAATTACATTTCTAGGCCATATCGCATAGATCTCACTGTGAAAAGGCTTAAATGACTTTTTTAATTAAGTTTAATGATTGCGCTCAAACCAAATGTCCTACAACAAAATTTTCAAATGTAACTACTAGAATGTGATACAATACACTATTGGATGAAGTTTAGTTGACTTCTGCGCAGCGGTTTGGGAGTTAACATCAAAATTACATTTCTCGGCCATATCGCATAGATCTCATTGTGAAAAGGCTTAAATGGCTTTTTTGACCTAAGTTTAATGATTGCGCTCAAACCAAATGTCCTAGAACAAAATTTTCAAATGTAACTACTAGAATGTGATACAATACACTATTGGGTGAAGTTTGGTTGACTTCTGCGCAGCGGTTTGGGAGTTAACATCAAAATTACATTTCTCGGCCATATCGCATAGATCTCACTGTGAAAAGGCTTAAATGGCTTTTTTGACCTAAGTTTGAGTATTGCGCTCAAATCAAATGTCCTAGAACCAAATTTCCACATGTAACTACTAGATTGTGATACAATACACTAATGGGTGAAGTTTGGTTGACTTCTGCGCAGCGGTTTGGGAGTTAACATCAAAATTACATTTCTCGGCCATATCGCATATATCTCACTGTGAAAAGGCTTAAATGACTTTTTTTAATTAAGTTTGAAGATTGCGCTCAAATCAAATGTCCTAGAACTAAATTTCCAAATGTAACTACTAGATTGTGATACAATACACTATTGGGTGAAGTTTGGTTGACTTCTGCGCAGCGGTTTGGGAGTTAACATCAAAATTACATTTCTCGGCCATATCGCATAGATCTCACTGTGAAAAGGCTTAAATAGCTTTTTTGACCTAAGTTTAATAATTGCGCTCAAACCAAATGTCCTAGAACGAAATTTTCAAATGTAACTACTAGAATGTGATACAATACACTATTGGGTGAAGTTTGGTTGACTTCTGCGCAGCGGTTTGGGAGTTAACATCAAAATTACATTTCTCGGCCATATCGCATTGATCTCACTGTGAAAAGGCTTAAATGACTTTTTTAATTAAGTTTGATGATTGCGCTCAAACAAAATTTCCTAGAACAAAATTTTCAAATGTAACTACTAGATTGTGATACAATACACTATTGGGTGAAGTTTGGTTGACTTCTGCGCAGCGGTTTGGGAGTTAACATCAAAATTACATTTCTCGGCCATATCGCATAGATCTCACTGTGAAAAGGCTTAAATGGCTTTTTTGACCTAAGTTTGAGGATTGCGCTCAAATCAAATGTCCTAGAACCAAATTTCCACATGTAATTACTAGATTGTGATACAATACACTAATGGGTGAAGTTTGGTTGACTTCTGCGCAGCGGTTTGGGAGTTAACATCAAAATTACATTTCTCGGCCATATCGCATAGATCTCACTGTGAAAATGCTTAAATGGCTTTTTTGACCTAAGTTTGAGGATTGCGCTCAAATCAAATGTCCTAGAACCAAATTTTCACATGTAACTACTAGATTGTGATACAATACACTAATGGGTGAAGTTTGGTTGACTTCTGCGCAGCGGTTTGGGAGTTAACATCAAAATTACATTTCTCGGCCATATCGCATTGATCTCACTGTGAAAAGGCTTAAATGACTTTTTTAATTAAGTTTGATGATTGCGCTCAAACAAAATTTCCTAGAACAAAATTTTCAAATGTAACTACTAGATTGTGATACAATACACTATTGGGTGAAGTTTGGTTGACTTCTGCGCAGCGGTTTGGGAGTTAACATCAAAATTACATTTCTCGGCCATATCGCATAGATCTCACTGTGAAAAGGCTTAAATGGCTTTTTTGACCTAAGTTTAATGATTGCGCTCAAACCAAATGTCCTAGAACGAAATTTTCAAATGTAACTACTAGAATGTGATACAATACACTATTGGGTGAAGTTTAGTTGACTTCTGCGCAGCGGTTTGGGAGTTAACATGAAAATTACATTTCTCGGCCATATCGCATAGATCTCACTGTGAAAAGGCTTAAATGGCTTTTTTGACCTAAGTTTGAGGATTGCGCTCAAATCAAATGTCCTAGAACCAAATTTCTACATGTAACTACTAGATTGTGATACAATACACTAATGGGTGAAGTTTGGTTGACTTCTGCGCAGCGGTTTGGGAGTTATAATCAAATTTACATTTCTCGGCCATATCGCATAGATCTCACTGTGAAAAGGCTTAAATGGCTTTTTTGACCTAAGTTTGAGGATTGCGCTCAAATCAAATGTCCAATAACCAAATTTCCACATGTAACTACTAGATTGTGATACAATACAGTAATGGGTAAAGTTTGGTTGACTTCTGCGCAGCGGTTTGGGAGTTAACATCAAAATTACATTTCTCGGCCATATCGCATAGATCTCACTGTGAAAAGGCTTAAATGACTTTTTTAATTAAGTTTGATGATTGCGTTCAAACAAAATGTCCTAGAACAAAATTTTCAAATGTAACTACTAGATTGTGATACAATACACTATTGGGTGAAGTTTGGTTGACTTCTGCGCAGCGGTTTGGGAGTTAACATCAAAATTACATTTCTCGGCCATATCGCATAGATCTCACTGTGAAAAGGCTTAAATGGCTTTTTTGACCTAAGTTTGAGGATTGCGCTCAAATCAAATGTCCTAGAACCAAATTTCCACATGTAATTACTAGATTGTGATACAATACACTAATGGGTGAAGTTTGGTTGACTTCTGCGCAGCGGTTTGGGAGTTAACATCAAAATTACATTTCTAGGCCATATCGCATAGATCTCACTGTGAAAAGGCTTAAATGACTTTTTTAATTAAGTTTAATGATTGCGCTCAAACCAAATGTCCTACAACAAAATTTTCAAATGTAACTACTAGAATGTGATACAATACACTATTGGATGAAGTTTAGTTGACTTCTGCGCAGCGGTTTGGGAGTTAACATCAAAATTACATTTCTCGGCCATATCGCATAGATCTCATTGTGAAAAGGCTTAAATGGCTTTTTTGACCTAAGTTTAATGATTGCGCTCAAACCAAATGTCCTAGAACAAAATTTTCAAATGTAACTACTAGAATGTGATACAATACACTATTGGGTGAAGTTTGGTTGACTTCTGCGCAGCGGTTTGGGAGTTAACATCAAAATTACATTTCTCGGCCATATCGCATAGATCTCACTGTGAAAAGGCTTAAATGGCTTTTTTGAGCTAAGTTTAATGATTGCGCTCAAACCAAATGTCCTAGAACGAAATTTTCAAATGTAACTACTAGATTGTGATACAATACACTAATGGGTGAAGTTTGGTTGACTTCTGCGCAGCGGTTTGGGAGTTAACATCAAAATTACATTTCTCGGCCATATCGCATAGATCTCACTGTGAAAAGGCTTAAATGGCTTTTTTGACCTAAGTTTGAGGATTGCGCTCAAATCAAATGTCCAATAACCAAATTTCCACATGTAACTACTAGATTGTGATACAATACACTAATGGGTGAAGTTTGGTTTACTTCTGCGCAGCGGTTTGGGAGTTAACATCAAAATTACATTTCTCGGCCATATCGCATAGATCTCACTGTGAAAAGGCTTAAATGACTTTTTTAATTAAGTTTGATGATTGCGTTCAAACAAAATGTCCTAGAACAAAATTTTCAAATGTAACTACTAGATTGTGATACAATACACTATTGGGTGAAGTTTGGTTGACTTCTGCGCAGCGGTTTGGGAGTTAACATCAAAATTACATTTCTCGGCCATATCGCATAGATCTCACTGTGAAAAGGCTTAAATGGCTTTTTTGACCTAAGTTTGAGGATTGCGCTCAAATCAAATGTCCTAGAACCAAATTTCCACATGTAATTACTAGATTGTGATACAATACACTAATGGGTGAAGTTTGGTTGACTTCTGCGCAGCGGTTTGGGAGTTAACATCAAAATTACATTTCTCGGCCATATCGCATAGATCTCACTGTGAAAATGCTTAAATGGCTTTTTTGACCTAAGTTTGAGGATTGCGCTCAAATCAAATGTCCTAGAACCAAATTTTCACATGTAACTACTAGATTGTGATACAATACACTAATGGGTGAAGTTTGGTTGACTTCTGCGCAGCGGTTTGGGAGTTAACATCAAAATTACATTTCTCGGCCATATCGCATTGATCTCACTGTGAAAAGGCTTAAATGACTTTTTTAATTAAGTTTGATGATTGCGCTCAAACAAAATTTCCTAGAAAAAAATTTTCAAATGTAACTACTAGATTGTGATACAATACACTATTGGGTGAAGTTTGGTTGACTTCTGCGCAGCGGTTTGGGAGTTAACATCAAAATTACATTTCTCGGCCATATCGAATAGATCTCACTGTGAAAAGGCTTAAATGGCTTTTTTGACCTAAGTTTAATGATTGCGCTCAAACCAAATGTCCTAGAACGAAATTTTCAAATGTAACTACTAGAATGTGATACAATACACTATTGGGTGAAGTTTAGTTGACTTCTGCGCAGCGGTTTGGGAGTTAACATGAAAATTACATTTCTCGGCCATATCGCATAGATCTCACTGTGAAAAGGCTTAAATGGCTTTTTTGACCTAAGTTTGAGGATTGCGCTCAAATCAAATGTCCTAGAACCAAATTTCTACATGTAACTACTAGATTGTGATACAATACACTAATGGGTGAAGTTTGGTTGACTTCTGCGCAGCGGTTTGGGAGTTATAATCAAAATTACATTTCTCGGCCATATCGCATAGATCTCACTGTGAAAAGGCTTAAATGGCTTTTTTGACCTAAGTTTGAGGATTGCGCTCAAATCAAATGTCCAATAACCAAATTTCCACATGTAACTACTAGATTGTGATACAATACACTAATGGGTAAAGTTTGGTTGACTTCTGCGCAGCGGTTTGGGAGTTAACATCAAAATTACATTTCTCGGCCATATCGCATAGATCTCACTGTGAAAAGGCTTAAATGACTTTTTTAATTAAGTTTGATGATTGCGTTCAAACAAAATGTCCTAGAACAAAATTTTCAAATGTAACTACTAGATTGTGATACAATACACTATTGGGTGAAGTTTGGTTGACTTCTGCGCAGCGGTTTGGGAGTTACAATCAAAATTACATTTCTCGGCCATATCGCATAGATCTCACTGTGAAAAGGCTTAAATGGCTTTTTTGACCTAAGTTTGAGGATTGCGCTCAAATCAAATGTCCTAGAACCAAATTTCCACATGTAATTACTAGATTGTGATACAATACACTAATGGGTGAAGTTTGGTTGACTTCTGCGCAGCGGTTTGGGAGTTAACATCAAAATTACATTTCTAGGCCATATCGCATAGATCTCACTGTGAAAAGGCTTAAATGACTTTTTTAATTAAGTTTAATGATTGCGCTCAAACCAAATGTCCTACAACAAAATTTTCAAATGTAACTACTAGAATGTGATACAATACACTATTGGATGAAGTTTAGTTGACTTCTGCGCAGCGGTTTGGGAGTTAACATCAAAATTACATTTCTCGGCCATATCGCATAGATCTCATTGTGAAAAGGCTTAAATGGCTTTTTTGACCTAAGTTTAATGATTGCGCTCAAACCAAATGTCCTAGAACAAAATTTTCAAATGTAACTACTAGAATGTGATACAATACACTATTGGGTGAAGTTTGGTTGACTTCTGCGCAGCGGTTTGGGAGTTAACATCAAAATTACATTTCTCGGCCATATCGCATAGATCTCACTGTGAAAAGGCTTAAATGGCTTTTTTGACCTAAGTTTGAGTATTGCGCTCAAATCAAATGTCCTAGAACCAAATTTCCACATGTAACTACTAGATTGTGATACAATACACTAATGGGTGAAGTTTGGTTGACTTCTGCGCAGCGGTTTGGGAGTTAACATCAAAATTACATTTCTCGGCCATATCGCATAGATCTCACTGTGAAAAGGCTTAAATGACTTTTTTAATTAAGTTTGATGATTGCGCTCAAACAAAATTTCCTAGAACAAAATTTTCAAATGTAACTACTAGATTGTGATACAATACACTATTGGGTGAAGTTTGGTTGACTTCTGCGCAGCGGTTTGGGAGTTAACATCAAAATTACATTTCTCGGCCATATCGCATAGATCTCACTGTGAAAAGGCTTAAATGGCTTTTTTGACCTAAGTTTAATGATTGCGCTCAAACCAAATGTCCTAGAACGAAATTTTCAAATGTAACTACTAGAATGTGATACAATACACTATTGGGTGAAGTTTAGTTGACTTCTGCGCAGCGGTTTGGGAGTTAACATGAAAATTACATTTCTCGGCCATATCGCATAGATCTCACTGTGAAAAGGCTTAAATGGCTTTTTTGACCTAAGTTTGAGGATTGCGCTCAAATCAAATGTCCTAGAACCAAATTTCTACATGTAACTACTAGATTGTGATATAATACACTAATGGGTGAAGTTTGGTTGACTTCTGCGCAGCGGTTTGGGAGTTATAATCAAAATTACATTTCTCGGCCATATCGCATAGATCTCACTGTGAAAAGGCTTAAATGGCTTTTTTGACCTAAGTTTGAGGATTGCGCTCAAATCAAATGTCCAATAACCAAATTTCCACATGTAACTACTAGATTGTGATACAATACACTAATGGGTGAAGTTTGGTTGACTTCTGCGCAGCGGTTTGGGAGTTAACATCAAAATTACATTTCTCGGCCATATCGCATAGATCTCACTGTGAAAAGGCTTAAATGACTTTTTTAATTAAGTTTGATGATTGCGTTCAAATAAAATGTCCTAGAACAAAATTTTCATTGTAACTACTAGATTGTGATACAATACACTATTGGGTGAAGTTTGGTTGACTTCTGCGCAGCGGTTTGGGAGTTAACATCAAAATTACATTTCTCGGCCATATCGCATAGATCTCACTGTGAAAAGGCTTAAATGGCTTTTTTGACCTAAGTTTGAGGATTGCGCTCAAATCAAATGTCCTAGAACCAAATTTCCACATGTAATTACTAGATTGTGATACAATACACTAATGGGTGAAGTTTGGTTGACTTCTGCGCAGCGGTTTGGGAGTTAACATCAAAATTACATTTCTCGGCCATATCGCATAGATCTCACTGTGAAAAGGCTTAAATGACTTTTTTAATTAAGTTTAATGATTGCGCTCAAACCAAATGTCCTAGAACAAAATTTTCAAATGTAACTACTAGAATGTGATACAATACACTATTGGATGAAGTTTAGTTGACTTCTGCGCAGCGGTTTGGGAGTTAACATCAAAATTACATTTCTCGGCCATATCGCATAGATCTCACTGTGAAAAGGCTTAAATGGCTTTTTTGAGCTAAGTTTAATGATTGCGCTCAAACCAAATGTCCTAGAACGAAATTTTCAAATGTAACTACTAGAATGTGATACAATACACTATTGGGTGAAGTTTAGTTGACTTCTGCGCAGCGGTTTGGGAGTTAACATCAAAATTACATTTCTCGGCCATATCGCATAGATCTCACTGTGAAAAGGCTTAAATGGCTTTTTTGACCTAAGTTTGAGGATTGCGCTCAAATCAAATGTCCTAGAACCAAATTTCCACATGTAACTACTAGATTGTGATACAATACACTAATGGGTGAAGTTTGGTTGACTTCTGCGCAGCGGTTTGGGAGTTAACATCAAAATTACATTTCTCGGCCATATCGCATAGATCTCACTGTGAAAAGGCTTAAATGACTTTTTTAATTAAGTTTGATGATTGCGCTCAAACAAAATGTCCTAGAACAAAATTTTCAAATGTAACTACTAGATTGTGATACAATACACTATTGGGTGAAGTTTGGTTGACTTCTGCGCAGCGGTTTGGGAGTTAACATCAAAATTACATTTCTCGGCCATATCGCATAGATCTCACTGTGAAAAGGCTTAAATGGCTTTTTTGACCTAAGTTTGAGGATTGCGCTCAAATCAAATGTCCTAGAACCAAATTTCCACATGTAACTACTAGATTGTGATACAATACACTAATGGTTGAAGTTTGGTTGACTTCTGCGCAGCGGTTTGGGAGTGAACATCAAAATTACATTTCTCGGCCATATCGCATAGATCTCACTGTGAAAAGGCTTAAATGACTTTTTTTAATTAAGTTTGAAGATTGCGCTCAAATCAAATGTCCTAGAACTAAATTTCCAAATGTAACTACTAGATTGTGATAAAATACACTATTGGGTGAAGTTTGGTTGACTTCTGCACAGCGGTTTGGGAGTTAACATCAAAATTACATTTCTCGGCCATATCGCATAGATCTCACTGTGAAAAGGCTTAAATGGCTTTTTTGACCTAAGTTTAATAATTGCGCTCAAACCAAATGTCCTAGAACGAAATTTTCAAATGTAACTACTAGAATGTGATACAATACACTATTGGGTGAAGTTTAGTTGACTTCTGCGCAGCGGTTTGGGAGTTAACATGAAAATTACATTTCTCGGCCATATCGCATAGATCTCACTGTGAAAAGGCTTAAATGGCTTTTTTGACCTAAGTTTGAGGATTGCGCTCAAATCAAATGTCCTAGAACCAAATTTCTACATGTAACTACTAGATTGTGATACAATACACTAATGGGTGAAGTTTGGTTGACTTCTGCGCAGCGGTTTGGGAGTTATAATCAAAATTACATTTCTCGGCCATATCGCATAGATCTCACTGTGAAAAGGCTTAAATGGCTTTTTTGACCTAAGTTTGAGGATTGCGCTCAAATCAAATGTCCAATAACCAAATTTCCACATGTAACTACTAGATTGTGATACAATACACTAATGGGTAAAGTTTGGTTGACTTCTGCGCAGCGGTTTGGGAGTTAACATCAAAATTACATTTCTCGGCCATATCGCATAGATCTCACTGTGAAAAGGCTTAAATGACTTTTTTAATTAAGTTTGATGATTGCGTTCAAACAAAATGTCCTAGAACAAAATTTTCAAATGTAACTACTAGATTGTGATACAATACACTATTGGGTGAAGTTTGGTTGACTTCTGCGCAGCGGTTTGGGAGTTAACATCAAAATTACATTTCTCGGCCATATCGCATAGATCTCACTGTGAAAAGGCTTAAATGGCTTTTTTGACCTAAGTTTGAGGATTGCGCTCAAATCAAATGTCCTAGAACCAAATTTCCACATGTAATTACTAGATTGTGATACAATACACTAATGGGTGAAGTTTGGTTGACTTCTGCGCAGCGGTTTGGGAGTTAACATCAAAATTACATTTCTAGGCCATATCGCATAGATCTCACTGTGAAAAGGCTTAAATGACTTTTTTAATTAAGTTTAATGATTGCGCTCAAACCAAATGTCCTACAACAAAATTTTCAAATGTAACTACTAGAATGTGATACAATACACTATTGGATGAAGTTTAGTTGACTTCTGCGCAGCGGTTTGGGAGTTAACATCAAAATTACATTTCTCGGCCATATCGCATAGATCTCATTGTGAAAAGGCTTAAATGGCTTTTTTGACCTAAGTTTAATGATTGCGCTCAAACCAAATGTCCTAGAACAAAATTTTCAAATGTAACTACTAGAATGTGATACAATACACTATTGGGTGAAGTTTGGTTGACTTCTGCGCAGCGGTTTGGGAGTTAACATCAAAATTACATTTCTCGGCCATATCGCATAGATCTCACTGTGAAAAGGCTTAAATGGCTTTTTTGACCTAAGTTTGAGTATTGCGCTCAAATCAAATGTCCTAGAACCAAATTTCCACATGTAACTACTAGATTGTGATACAATACACTAATGGGTGAAGTTTGGTTGACTTCTGCGCAGCGGTTTGGGAGTTAACATCAAAATTACATTTCTCGGCCATATCGCATAGATCTCACTGTGAAAAGGCTTAAATGACTTTTTTAATTAAGTTTGATGATTGCGCTCAAACAAAATGTCCTAGAACAAACTTTTCAAATGTAACTACTAGATTGTGATACAATACACTATTGGGTGAAGTTTGGTTGAGTTCTGCGCAGCGGTTTGGGAGTTAACATCAAAATTACATTTCTCGGCCATATCGCATAGATCTCACTGTGAAAAGGCTTAAATGGCTTTTTTGACCTAAGTTTGAGGATTGCGCTCAAATCAAATGTCCTAGAACCAAATTTCCACATGTAACTACTAGATTGTGATACAATACACTAATGGTTGAAGTTTGGTTGACTTCTGCGCAGCGGTTTGGGAGTGAACATCAAAATTACATTTCTCGGCCATATCGCATAGATCTCACTGTGAAAAGGCTTAAATGACTTTTTTTAATTAAGTTTGAAGATTGCGCTCAAATCAAATGTCCTAGAACTAAATTTCCAAATGTAACTACTAGATTGTGATACAATACACTATTGGGTGAAGTTTGGTTGACTTCTGCGCAGCGGTTTGGGAGTTAACATCAAAATTACATTTCTCGGCCATATCGCATAGATCTCACTGTGAAAAGGCTTAAATAGCTTTTTTGACCTAAGTTTAATAATTGCGCTCAAACCAAATGTCCTAGAACGAAATTTTCAAATGTAACTACTAGAATGTGATACAATACACTATTGGGTGAAGTTTGGTTGACTTCTGCGCAGCGGTTTGGGAGTTAACATCAAAATTACATTTCTCGGCCATATCGCATAGATCTCACTGTGAAAATGCTTAAATGGCTTTTTTGACCTAAGTTTGAGGATTGCGCTCAAATCAAATGTCCTAGAACCAAATTTTCACATGTAACTACTAGATTGTGATACAATACACTAATGGGTGAAGTTTGGTTGACTTCTGCGCAGCGGTTTAGGAGTTAACATCAAAATTACATTTCTCGGCCATATCGCATTGATCTCACTGTGAAAAGGCTTAAATGACTTTTTTAATTAAGTTTGATGATTGCGCTCAAACAAAATTTCCTAGAACAAAATTTTCAAATGTAACTACTAGATTGTTATACAATACACTATTGGGTGAAGTTTGGTTGACTTCTGCGCAGCGGTTTGGGAGTTAACATCAAAATTACATTTCTCGGCCATATCGCATAGATCTCACTGTGAAAAGGCTTAAATGGCTTTTTTGACCTAAGTTTAATGATTGCGCTCAAACCAAATGTCCTAGAACGAAATTTTCAAATGTAACTACTAGAATGTGATACAATACACTATTGGGTGAAGTTTAGTTGACTTCTGCGCAGCGGTTTGGGAGTTAACATGAAAATTACATTTCTCGGCCATATCGCATAGATCTCACTGTGAAAAGGCTTAAATGGCTTTTTTGACCTAAGTTTGAGGATTGCGCTCAAATCAAATGTCCTAGAACCAAATTTCTACATGTAACTACTAGATTGTGATACAATACACTAATGGGTGAAGTTTGGTTGACTTCTGCGCAGCGGTTTGGGAGTTATAATCAAAATTACATTTCTCGGCCATATCGCATAGATCTCACTGTGAAAAGGCTTAAATGGCTTTTTTGACCTAAGTTTGAGGATTGCGCTCAAATCAAATGTCCAATAACCAAATTTCCACATGTAACTACTAGATTGTGATACAATACACTAATGGGTGAAGTTTGGTTGACTTCTGCGCAGCGGTTTGGGAGTTAACATCAAAATTACATTTCTCGGCCATATCGCATAGATCTCACTGTGAAAAGGCTTAAATGACTTTTTTAATTAAGTTTGATGATTGCGTTCAAATAAAATGTCCTAGAACAAAATTTTCAAATGTAACTACTAGATTGTGATACAATACACTATTGGGTGAAGTTTGGTTGACTTCTGCGCAGCGGTTTGGGAGTTAACATCAAAATTACATTTCTCGGCCATATCGCATAGATCTCACTGTGAAAAGGCTTAAATGGCTTTTTTGACCTAAGTTTGAGGATTGCGCTCAAATCAAATGTCCTAGAACCAAATTTCCACATGTAATTACTAGATTGTGATACAATACACTAATGGGTGAAGTTTGGTTGACTTCTGCGCAGCGGTTTGGGAGTTAACATCAAAATTACATTTCTCGGCCATATCGCATAGATCTCACTGTGAAAAGGCTTAAATGACTTTTTTAATTAATTTTAATGATTGCGCTCAAACCAAATGTCCTAGAACAAAATTTTCAAATGTAACTACTAGAATGTGATACAATACACTATTGGATGAAGTTTAGTTGACTTCTGCGCAGCGGTTTGGGAGTTAACATCAAAATTACATTTCTCGGCCATATCGCATAGATCTCACTGTGAAAAGGCTTAAATGGCTTTTTTGAGCTAGGTTTAATGATTGCGCTCAAACCAAATGTCCTAGAACGAAATTTTCAAATGTAACTACTAGAATGTGATACAATACACTATTGGGTGAAGTTTAGTTGACTTCTGCGCAGCGGTTTGGGAGTTAACATCAAAATTACATTTCTCGGCCATATCGCATAGATCTCACTGTGAAAAGGCTTAAATGGCTTTTTTGACCTAAGTTTGAGGATTGCGCTCAAATCAAATGTCCTAGAACCAAATTTCCACATGTAACTACTAGATTGTGATACAATACACTAATGGGTGAAGTTTGGTTGACTTCTGCGCAGCGGTTTGGGAGTTAACATCAAAATTACATTTCTCGGCCATATCGCATAGATCTCACTGTGAAAAGGCTTAAATGACTTTTTTAATTAAGTTTGATGATTGCGCTCAAACAAAATGTCCTAGAACAAAATTTTCAAATGTAACTACTAGATTGTGATACAATACACTATTGGGTGAAGTTTGGTTGACTTCTGCGCAGCGGTTTGGGAGTTAACATCAAAATTACATTTCTCGGCCATATCGCATAGATCTCACTGTGAAAAGGCTTAAATGGCTTTTTTGACCTAAGTTTGAGGATTGCGCTCAAATCAAATGTCCTAGAACCAAATTTCCACATGTAACTACTAGATTGTGATACAATACACTAATGGTTGAAGTTTGGTTGACTTCTGCGCAGCGGTTTGGGAGTGAACATCAAAATTACATTTCTCGGCCATATCGCATAGATCTCACTGTGAAAAGGCTTAAATGACTTTTTTTAATTAAGTTTGAAGATTGCGCTCAAATCAAATGTCCTAGAACTAAATTTCCAAATGTAACTACTAGATTGTGATAAAATACACTATTGGGTGAAGTTTGGTTGACTTCTGCACAGCGGTTTGGGAGTTAACATCAAAATTACATTTCTCGGCCATATCGCATAGATCTCACTGTGAAAAGGCTTAAATGGCTTTTTTGACCTAAGTTTAATAATTGCGCTCAAACCAAATGTCCTAGAACGAAATTTTCAAATGTAACTACTAGAATGTGATACAATACACTATTGGGTGAAGTTTGGTTGACTTCTGCGCAGCGGTTTGGGAGTTAACATCAAAATTACATTTCTCGGCCATATCGCATAGATCTCACTGTGAAAAGGCTTAAATGGCTTTTTTGACCTAAGTTTGAGGATTGCGCTCAAATCAAATGTCCTAGAACCAAATTTTCACATGTAACTACTAGATTGTGATACAATACACTAATGGGTGAAGTTTGGTTGACTTCTGCGCAGCGGTTTGGGAGTTAACATCAAAATTACATTTCTCGGCCATATCGCATAGATCTCACTGTGAAAAGGCTTAAATGACTTTTTTAATTAAGTTTGATGATTGCGCTCAAACAAAATTTCCTAGAACAAAATTTTCAAATGTAACTACTAGATTGTGATACAATACACTATTGGGTGAAGTTTGGTTGACTTCTGCGCAGCGGTTTGGGAGTTAACATCAAAATTACATTTCTCGGCCATATCGCATAGATCTCACTGTGAAAAGGCTTAAATGGCTTTTTTGACCTAAGTTTAATAATTGCGCTCAAACCAAATGTCCTAGAACGAAATTTTCAAATGTAACTACTAGAATGTGATACAATACACTATTGGGTGAAGTTTGGTTGACTTCTGCACAGCGGTTTGGGAGTTAACATCAAAATTACATTTCTCGGCCATATCGCATAGATCTCACTGTGAAAAGGCTTAAATGGCTTTTTTGACCTAAGTTTGAGGATTGCGCTCAAATCAAATGTCCTGGAACCAAATTTTCACATGTAACTACTAGATTGTGATACAATACACTAATGGGTGAAGTTTGGTTGACTTCTGCGCAGCGGTTTGGGAGTTAACATCAAAATTACATTTCTCGGCCATATCGCATTGATCTCACTGTGAAAAGGCTTAAATGACTTTTTTAATTAAGTTTGATGATTGCGCTCAAACAAAATTTCCTAGAACAAAATTTTCAAATGTAACTACTAGATTGTGATACAATACACTATTGGGTGAAGTTTGGTTGACTTCTGCGCAGCGGTTTGGGAGTTAACATCAAAATTACATTTCTCGGCCATATCGCATAGATCTCACTGTGAAAAGGCTTAAATGGCTTTTTTGACCTAAGTTTAATGATTGCGCTCAAACCAAATGTCCTAGAACGAAATTTTCAAATGTAACTACTAGAATGTGATACAATACACTATTGGGTGAAGTTTGGTTGACTTCTGCGCAGCGGTTTGGGAGTTAACATGAAAATTACATTTCTCGGCCATATCGCATAGATCTCACTGTGAAAAGGCTTAAATGGCTTTTTTGACCTAAGTTTGAGGATTGCGCTCAAATCAAACGTCCTAGAACCAAATTTCTACATGTAACTACTAGATTGTGATACAATACACTAATGGGTGAAGTTTGGTTGACTTCTGCGCAGCGGTTTGGGAGTGAACATCAAAATTACATTTCTCGGCCATATCGCATAGATCTCACTGTGAAAAGGCTTAAATGACGTTTTTTAATTAAGTTTGAAGATTGCGCTCAAATCAAATGTCCTAGAACTAAATTTCCAAATGTAACTACTAGATTGTGATAAAATACACTATTGGGTGAAGTTTGGTTGACTTCTGCACAGCGGTTTGGGAGTTAACATCAAAATTACATTTCTCGGCCATATCGCATAGATCTCACTGTGAAAAGGCTTAAATGGCTTTTTTGACCTAAGTTTAATAATTGCGCTCAAATCAAATGTCCTAGAACGAAATTTTCAAATGTAACTACTACAATGTGATACAATACACTATTGGGTGAAGTTTGGTTGACTTCTGCGCAGCGGTTTGGGAGTTAACATCAAAATTACATTTATCGGCCATATCGCATAGATCTCACTGTGAAAAGGCTTAAATGGCTTTTTTGACCTAAGTTTGAGGATTGCGCTCAAATCAAATGTCCTAGAACCAAATTTTCACATGTAACTACTAGATTGTGATACAATACACTAATGGGTGAAGTTTGGTTGACTTCTGCGCAGCGGTTTGGGAGTTAACATCAAAATTACATTTCTCGGCCATATCGCATAGATCTCACTGTGAAAAGGCTTAAATGACTTTTTTAATTAAGTTTGATGATTGCGCTCAAACAAAATTTCCTAGAACAAAATTTTCAAATGTAACTACTAGATTGTGATACAATACACTATTGGGTGAAGTTTGGTTGACTTCTGCGCAGCGGTTTGGGAGTTAACATCAAAATTACATTTCTCGGCCATATCGCATAGATCTCACTGTGAAAAGGCTTAAATGGCTTTTTTGACCTAAGTTTAATAATTGCGCTCAAACCAAATGTCCTAGAACGAAATTTTCAAATGTAACTACTAGAATGTGATACAATACACTATTGGGTGAAGTTTGGGTGACTTCTGCGCAGCGGTTTGGGAGTTAACATCAAAATTACATTTCTCGGCCATATCGCATAGATCTCACTGTGAAAAGGCTTAAATGACTTTTTTAATTAAGTTTAATGATTGCGCTCAAACCAAATGTCCTAGAACGAAATTTTCAAATGTAACTACTAGAATGTGATACAATACACTATTGGGTGAAGTTTGGTTGACTTCTGCGCAGCGGTTTGGGAGTTAACATGAAAATTACATTTCTCGGCCATATCGCATAGATCTCACTGTGAAAAGGCTTAAATGGCTTTTTTGACCTAAGTTTGAGGATTGCGCTCAAATCAAATGTCCTAGAACCAAATTTCCACATGTAACTACTAGATTGTGATACAATACACTAATGGGTGAAGTTTGGTTGACTTCTGCGCAGCGGTTTGGGAGTTAACATCAAAATTACATTTCTCGGCCATATCGCATAGATCTCACTGTGAAAAGGCTTAAATGGCTTTTTTGACCTAAGTTTGAGGATTGCGCTCAAATCAAATGTCCAATAACCAAATTTCCACATGTAACTACTAGATTGTGATACAATACACTAATGGGTGAAGTTTGGTTGACTTCTGCGCAGCGGTTTGGGAGTTAACATCAAAATTACATTTCTCGGCCATATCGCATAGATCTCACTGTGAAAAGGCTTAAATGACTTTTTTAATTAAGTTTGATGATTGCGTTCAAATAAAATGTCCTAGAACAAAATTTTCAAATGTAACTACTAGATTGTGATACAATACACTATTGGGTGAAGTTTGGTTGACTTCTGCGCAGCGGTTTGGGAGTTAACATCAAAATTACATTTCTCGGCCATATCGCATAGATCTCACTGTGAAAAGGCTTAAATGGCTTTTTTGACCTAAGTTTGAGGATTGCGCTCAAATCAAATGTCCTAGAACCAAATTTCCACATGTAATTACTAGATTGTGATACAATACACTAATGGGTGAAGTTTGGTTGACTTCTGCGCAGCGGTTTGGGAGTTAACATCAAAATTACATTTCTCGGCCATATCGCATAGATCTCACTGTGAAAAGGCTTAAATGACTTTTTTAATTAAGTTTAATGATTGCGCTCAAACCAAATGTCCTAGAACAAAATTTTCAAATGTAACTACTAGAATGTGATACAATACACTATTGGATGAAGTTTAGTTGACTTCTGCGCAGCGGTTTGGGAGTTAACATCAAAATTACATTTCTCGGCCATATCGCATAGATCTCACTGTGAAAAGGCTTAAATGGCTTTTTTGAGCTAGGTTTAATGATTGCGCTCAAACCAAATGTCCTAGAACGAAATTTTCAAATGTAACTACTAGAATGTGATACAATACACTATTGGGTGAAGTTTAGTTGACTTCTGCGCAGCGGTTTGGGAGTTAACATCAAAATTACATTTCTCGGCCATATCGCATAGATCTCACTGTGAAAAGGCTTAAATGGCTTTTTTGACCTAAGTTTGAGGATTGCGCTCAAATCAAATGTCCTAGAACCAAATTTCCACATGTAACTACTAGATTGTGATACAATACACTAATGGGTGAAGTTTGGTTGACTTCTGCGCAGCGGTTTGGGAGTTAACATCAAAATTACATTTCTCGGCCATATCGCATAGATCTCACTGTGAAAAGGCTTAAATGACTTTTTTAATTAAGTTTGATGATTGCGCTCAAACAAAATGTCCTAGAACAAAATTTTCAAATGTAACTACTAGATTGTGATACAATACACTATTGGGTGAAGTTTGGTTGACTTCTGCGCAGCGGTTTGGGAGTTAACATCAAAATTACATTTCTCGGCCATATCGCATAGATCTCACTGTGAAAAGGCTTAAATGGCTTTTTTGACCTAAGTTTGAGGATTGCGCTCAAATCAAATGTCCTAGAACCAAATTTCCACATGTAACTACTAGATTGTGATACAATACACTAATGGTTGAAGTTTGGTTGACTTCTGCGCAGCGGTTTGGGAGTGAACATCAAAATTACATTTCTCGGCCATATCGCACAGATCTCACTGTGAAAAGGCTTAAATGACTTTTTTTAATTAAGTTTGAAGATTGCGCTCAAATCAAATGTCCTAGAACTAAATTTCCAAATGTAACTACTAGATTGTGATAAAATACACTATTGGGTGAAGTTTGGTTGACTTCTGCACAGCGGTTTGGGAGTTAACATCAAAATTACATTTCTCGGCCATATCGCATAGATCTCACTGTGAAAAGGCTTAAATGGCTTTTTTGACCTAAGTTTAATAATTGCGCTCAAACCAAATGTCCTAGAACGAAATTTTCAAATGTAACTACTAGAATGTGATACAATACACTATTGGGTGAAGTTTGGTTGACTTCTGCGCAGCGGTTTGGGAGTTAACATCAAAATTACATTTCTCGGCCATATCGCATAGATCTCACTGTGAAAAGGCTTAAATGGCTTTTTTGACCTAAGTTTGAGGATTGCGCTCAAATCAAATGTCCTAGAACCAAATTTTCACATGTAACTACTAGATTGTGATACAATACACTAATGGGTGAAGTTTGGTTGACTTCTGCGCAGCGGTTTGGGAGTTAACATCAAAATTACATTTCTCGGCCATATCGCATAGATCTCACTGTGAAAAGGCTTAAATGACTTTTTTAATTAAGTTTGATGATTGCGCTCAAACAAAATTTCCTAGAACAAAATTTTCAAATGTAACTACTAGATTGTGATACAATACACTATTGGGTGAAGTTTGGTTGACTTCTGCGCAGCGGTTTGGGAGTTAACATCAAAATTACATTTCTCGGCCATATCGCATAGATCTCACTGTGAAAAGGCTTAAATGGCTTTTTTGACCTAAGTTTAATAATTGCGCTCAAACCAAATGTCCTAGAACGAAATTTTCAAATGTAACTACTAGAATGTGATACAATACACTATTGGGTGAAGTTTGGTTGACTTCTGCACAGCGGTTTGGGAGTTAACATCAAAATTACATTTCTCGGCCATATCGCATAGATCTCACTGTGAAAAGGCTTAAATGGCTTTTTTGACCTAAGTTTGAGGATTGCGCTCAAATCAAATGTCCTGGAACCAAATTTTCACATGTAACTACTAGATTGTGATACAATACACTAATGGGTGAAGTTTGGTTGACTTCTGCGCAGCGGTTTGGGAGTTAACATCAAAATTACATTTCTCGGCCATATCGCATTGATCTCACTGTGAAAAGGCTTAAATGACTTTTTTAATTAAGTTTGATGATTGCGCTCAAACAAAATTTCCTAGAACAAAATTTTCAAATGTAACTACTAGATTGTGATACAATACACTATTGGGTGAAGTTTGGTTGACTTCTGCGCAGCGGTTTGGGAGTTAACATCAAAATTACATTTCTCGGCCATATCGCATAGATCTCACTGTGAAAAGGCTTAAATGGCTTTTTTGACCTAAGTTTAATGATTGCGCTCAAACCAAATGTCCTAGAACGAAATTTTCAAATGTAACTACTAGAATGTGATACAATACACTATTGGGTGAAGTTTGGTTGACTTCTGCGCAGCGGTTTGGGAGTTAACATGAAAATTACATTTCTCGGCCATATCGCATAGATCTCACTGTGAAAAGGCTTAAATGGCTTTTTTGACCTAAGTTTGAGGATTGCGCTCAAATCAAACGTCCTAGAACCAAATTTCTACATGTAACTACTAGATTGTGATACAATACACTAATGGGTGAAGTTTGGTTGACTTCTGCGCAGCGGTTTGGGAGTGAACATCAAAATTACATTTCTCGGCCATATCGCATAGATCTCACTGTGAAAAGGCTTAAATGACGTTTTTTAATTAAGTTTGAAGATTGCGCTCAAATCAAATGTCCTAGAACTAAATTTCCAAATGTAACTACTAGATTGTGATAAAATACACTATTGGGTGAAGTTTGGTTGACTTCTGCACAGCGGTTTGGGAGTTAACATCAAAATTACATTTCTCGGCCATATCGCATAGATCTCACTGTGAAAAGGCTTAAATGGCTTTTTTGACCTAAGTTTAATAATTGCGCTCAAATCAAATGTCCTAGAACGAAATTTTCAAATGTAACTACTACAATGTGATACAATACACTATTGGGTGAAGTTTGGTTGACTTCTGCGCAGCGGTTTGGGAGTTAACATCAAAATTACATTTATCGGCCATATCGCATAGATCTCACTGTGAAAAGGCTTAAATGGCTTTTTTGACCTAAGTTTGAGGATTGCGCTCAAATCAAATGTCCTAGAACCAAATTTTCACATGTAACTACTAGATTGTGATACAATACACTAATGGGTGAAGTTTGGTTGACTTCTGCGCAGCGGTTTGGGAGTTAACATCAAAATTACATTTCTCGGCCATATCGCATAGATCTCACTGTGAAAAGGCTTAAATGACTTTTTTAATTAAGTTTGATGATTGCGCTCAAACAAAATTTCCTAGAACAAAATTTTCAAATGTAACTACTAGATTGTGATACAATACACTATTGGGTGAAGTTTGGTTGACTTCTGCGCAGCGGTTTGGGAGTTAACATCAAAATTACATTTCTCGGCCATATCGCATAGATCTCACTGTGAAAAGGCTTAAATGGCTTTTTTGACCTAAGTTTAATAATTGCGCTCAAACCAAATGTCCTAGAACGAAATTTTCAAATGTAACTACTAGAATGTGATACAATACACTATTGGGTGAAGTTTGGGTGACTTCTGCGCAGCGGTTTGGGAGTTAACATCAAAATTACATTTCTCGGCCATATCGCATAGATCTCACTGTGAAAAGGCTTAAATGACTTTTTTAATTAAGTTTAATGATTGCGCTCAAACCAAATGTCCTAGAACGAAATTTTCAAATGTAACTACTAGAATGTGATACAATACACTATTGGGTGAAGTTTGGTTGACTTCTGCGCAGCGGTTTGGGAGTTAACATGAAAATTACATTTCTCGGCCATATCGCATAGATCTCACTGTGAAAAGGCTTAAATGGCTTTTTTGACCTAAGTTTGAGGATTGCGCTCAAATCAAATGTCCTAGAACCAAATTTCCACATGTAACTACTAGATTGTGATACAATACACTAATGGGTGAAGTTTGGTTGACTTCTGCGCAGCGGTTTGGGAGTTAACATCAAAATTACATTTCTCGGCCATATCGCATAGATCTCACTGTGAAAAGGCTTAAATGGCTTTTTTGACCTAAGTTTGAGGATTGCGCTCAAATCAAATGTCCAATAACCAAATTTCCACATGTAACTACTAGATTGTGATACAATACACTAATGGGTGAAGTTTGGTTGACTTCTGCGCAGCGGTTTGGGAGTTAACATCAAAATTACATTTCTCGGCCATATCGCATAGATCTCACTGTGAAAAGGCTTAAATGACTTTTTTAATTAAGTTTGATGATTGCGTTCAAACAAAATGTCCTAGAACAAAAATTTCAAATGTAACTACTAGATTGTGATACAATACACTATTGGGTGAAGTTTGGTTGACTTCTGCGCAGCGGTTTGGGAGTTAACATCAAAATTACATTTCTCGGCCATATCGCATAGATCTCACTGTGAAAAGGCTTAAATGGCTTTTTTGACCTAAGTTTGAGGATTGCGCTCAAATCAAATGTCCTAGAACCAAATTTCCACATGTAATTACTAGATTGTGATACAATACACTAATGGGTGAAGTTTGGTTGACTTCTGCGCAGCGGTTTGGGAGTTAACATCAAAATTACATTTCTCGGCCATATCGCATAGATCTCACTGTGAAAAGGCTTAAATGACTTTTTTAATTAAGTTTAATGATTGCGCTCAAACCAAATGTCCTAGAACAAAATTTTCAAATGTAACTACTAGAATGTGATACAATACACTATTGGATGAAGTTTAGTTGACTTCTGCGCAGCGGTTTGGGAGTTAACATCAAAATTACATTTCTCGGCCATATCGCATAGATCTCACTGTGAAAAGGCTTAAATGGCTTTTTTGACCTAAGTTTAATGATTGCGCTCAAACCAAATGTCCTAGAACGAAATTTTCAAATGTAACTACTAGAATGTGATACAATACACTATTGGGTGAAGTTTGGTTGACTTCTGCGCAGCGGTTTGGGAGTTAACATCAAAATTACATTTCTCGGCCATATCGCATAGATCTCACTGTGAAAAGGCTTAAATGGCTTTTTTGACCTAAGTTTGAGGATTGCGCTCAAATCAAATGTCCTAGAACCAAATTTCCACATGTAACTACTAGATTGTGATACAATACACTAATGGGTGAAGTTTGGTTGACTTCTGCGCAGCGGTTTGGGAGTTAACATCAAAATTACATTTCTCGGCCATATCGCATTGATCTCACTGTGAAAAGGCTTAAATGACTTTTTTAATTGAGTTTGATGATTGCGCTCAAACAAAATTTCCTAGAACAAAATTTTCAAATGTAACTACTAGATTGTGATACAATACACTATTGGGTGAAGTTTGGTTGACTTCTGCGCAGCGGTTTGGGAGTTAACATCAAAATTACATTTCTCGGCCATATCGCATAGATCTCACTGTGAAAAGGCTTAAATGACTTTTTTAATTAAGTTTGATGATTGCGCTCAAACAAAATTTCCTAGAACAAAATTTTCAAATGTAACTACTAGAATGTGATACAATACACTATTGGGTGAAGTTTGGTTGACTTCTGCGCAGCGGTTTGGGAGTTAACATGAAAATTACATTTCTCGGCCATATCGCATAAATCTCACTGTGAAAAGGCTTAAATGGCTTTTTTGACCTAAGTTTGAGGATTGCGCTCAAATCAAATGTCCTAGAACCAAATTTCTACATGTAACTACTAGATTGTGATACAATACACTAATGGGTGAAGTTTGGTTGACTTCTGCGCAGCGGTTTGGGAGTTAACATCAAAATTACATTTCTCGGCCATATCGCATAGATCTCACTGTGAAAAGGCTTAAATGGCTTTTTTGACCTAAGTTTGAGGATTGCGCTCAAATCAAATGTCCAATAACCAAATTTCCACATGTAACTACTAGATTGTGATACAATACACTAATGGGTGAAGTTTGGTTGACTTCTGCGCAGCGGTTTGGGAGTTAACATCAAAATTACATTTCTCGGCCATATCGCATAGATCTCACTGTGAAAAGGCTTAAATGACTTTTTTAATTAAGTTTGATGATTGCGTTCAAACAAAATGTCCTAGAACAAAATTTTCAAATGTAACTACTAGATTGTGATACAATACACTATTGGGTGAAGTTTGGTTGATTTCTGCGCAGCGGTTTGGGAGTTAACATGAAAATTACATTTCTCGGCCATATCGCATAGATCTCACTGTGAAAAGGCTTAAATGGCTTTTTTGACCTAAGTTTGAGGATTGCGCTCAAATCAAATGTCCTAGAACCAAATTTCTACATGTAACTACTAGATTGTGATACAATACACTAATGGGTGAAGTTTGGTTGACTTCTGCGCAGCGGTTTGGGAGTTAACATGAAAATTACATTTCTCGGCCATATCGCATAGATCTCACTGTGAAAAGGCTTAAATGGCTTTTTTGACCTAAGTTTGAGGATTGCGCTCAAACCAAATGTCCTAGAACGAAATTTTCAAATGTAACTACTAGATTGTGATACAATACACTATTGGGTGAAGTTTGGTTGACTTCTGCGCAGCGGTTTGGGAGTTAACATCAAAATTACATTTCTCGGCCATATCGCATAGATCTCACTGTGAAAAGGCTTAAATGGCTTTTTTAATTAAGTTTGATGATTGCGTTCAAACAAAATGTCCTAGAACAAAATTTTCAAATGTAACTACTAGATTGTGATACAATACACTATTGGGTGAAGTTTGGTTGACTTCTGCGCAGCGGTTTGGGAGTTAACATCAAAATTACATTTCTGGGCCATATCGCATAGATCTCACTGTGAAAAGGCTTAAATGGCTTTTTTGACCTACGTTTGAGGATTGCGCTCAAATCAAATGTCCTAGAACCAAATTTCTACATGTAATTACTAGATTGTGATACAATACACTAATGGGTGAAGTTTGGTTGACTTCTGCGCAGCGGTTTGGGAGTTAACATCAAAATTACATTTCTCGGCCATATCGCATAGATCTCACTGTGAAAAGGCTTAAATGACTTTTTTAATTAAGTTTAATGATTGCGCTCAAACCAAATGTCCTAGAACAAAATTTTCAAATGTAACTACTAGAATGTGATACAATACACTATTGGATGAAGTTTAGTTGACTTCTGCGCAGCGGTTTGGGAGTTAACATCAAAATTACATTTCTCGGCCATATCGCATAGATCTCACTGTGAAAAGGCTTAAATGACTTTTTTAATTAAGTTTGATGATTGCGCTCAAACAAAATTTCCTAGAACAAAATTTTCAAATGTAACTACTAGATTGTGATACAATACACTAATGGGTGAAGTTTGGTTGACTTCTGCGCAGCGGTTTGGGAGTTAACATCAAAATTACATTTCTCGGCCATATCGCATAGATCTCACTGTGAAAAGGCTTAAATGGCTTTTTTGACCTAAGTTTAATAATTGCGCTCAAACCAAATGTCCTAGAACGAAATTTTCAAATGTAACTACTAGAATGTGATACAATACACTATTGGGTGAAGTTTGGTTGACTTCTGCGCAGCGGTTTGGTAGTTAACATCAAAATTACATTTCTCGGCCATACCGCATAGATCTCACTGTGAAAAGGCTTAAATGACTTTTTTAATTAAGTTTGATGATTGCGCTCAAACAAAATGTCCTAGAACAAAATTTTCAAATAAAACTACCAGATTGTGATACAATACACTATTGGGTGAAGTTTGGTTGACTTCTGCGCAGCGGTTTGGGAGTTAACATCAAAATTACATTTCTCGGCCATATCGCATTGATCTCACTGTGAAAAGGCTTAAATGACTTTTTTAATTAAGTTTGATGATTGCGCTCAAACAAAATTTCTTAGAACAAAATTTTCAAATGTAACTACTAGATTGTGATACAATACACTATTGGGTGAAGTTTGGTTGACTTCTGCGCAGCGGTTCGGGAGTTAACATCAAAATTACATTTCTCGGCCATATCGCATAGATCTCACTGTGAAAAGGCTTAAATGGCTTTTTTGACCTAAGTTTAATGATTGCGCTCAAACCAAATGTCCTAGAACGAAATTTTCAAATGTAACTACTAGAATGTGATACAATACACTATTGGGTGAAGTTTGGTTGACTTCTGCGCAGCGGTTTGGGAGTTAACATGAAAATTACATTTCTCGGCCATATCGCATAGATCTCACTGTGAAAAGGCTTAAATGGCTTTTTTGACCTAAGTTTGAGGATTGCGCTCAAATCAAATGTCCTAGAACCAAATATCTACATGTAACTACTAGATTGTGATACAATACACTAATGGGTGAAGTTTGGTTGACTTCTGCGCAGCGGTTTGGGAGTTAACATCAAAATTACATTTCTCGGCCATATCGCATAGATCTCACTGTGAAAAGGCTTAAATGGCTTTTTTGACCTAAGTTTGAGGATTGCGCTCAAATCAAATGTCCAATAACCAAATTTCCACATGTAACTACTAGATTGTGATACAATACACTAATGGGTGAAGTTTGGTTGACTTCTGCGCAGCGGTTTGGGAGTTAACATCAAAATTACATTTCTCGGCCATATCGCATAGATCTCACTGTGAAAAGGCTTAAATGACTTTTTTAATTAAGTTTGATGATTGCGTTCAAACAAAATGTCCTAGAACAAAATTTTCAAATGTAACTACTAGATTGTGATACAATACACTATTGGGTGAAGTTTGGTTGACTTCTGCGCAGCGGTTTGGGAGTTAACATCAAAATTACATTTCTCGGCCATATCGCATAGATCTCACTGTGAAAAGGCTTAAATGGCTTTTTTGACCTAAGTTTGAGGATTGCGCTCAAATCAAATGTCCTAGAACCAAATTTCCACATGTAATTACTAGATTGTGATACAATACACTAATGGGTGAAGTTTGGTTGACTTCTGCGCAGCGGTTTGGGAGTTAACATCAAAATTACATTTCTCGGCCATATCGCATAGATCTCACTGTGAAAAGGCTTAAATGACTTTTTTAATTAAGTTTGATGATTGCGTTCAAATAAAATGTCCTAGAACAAAATTTTCAAATGTAACTACTAGATTGTGATACAATACACTATTGGGTGAAGTTTGGTTGACTTCTGCGCAGCGGTTTGGGAGTTAACATCAAAATTACATTTCTCGGCCATATCGCATAGATCTCACTGTGAAAAGGCTTAAATGGCTTTTTTGACCTAAGTTTGAGGATTGCGCTCAAATCAAATGTCCAATAACCAAATTTCCACATGTAACTACTAGATTGTGATACAATACACTAATGGGTGAAGTTTGGTTGACTTCTGCGCAGCGGTTTGGGAGTTAACATCAAAATTACATTTCTCGGCCATATCGCATAGATCTCACTGTGAAAAGGCTTAAATGACTTTTTTAATTAAGTTTGATGATTGCGTTCAAACAAAATGTCCTAGAACAAAATTTTCAAATGTAACTACTAGATTGTGATACAATACACTATTGGGTGAAGTTTGGTTGATTTCTGCGCAGCGGTTTGGGAGTTAACATGAAAATTACATTTCTCGGCCATATCGCATAGATCTCACTGTGAAAAGGCTTAAATGGCTTTTTTGACCTAAGTTTGAGGATTGCGCTCAAATCAAATGTCCTAGAACCAAATTTCTACATGTAACTACTAGATTGTGATACAATACACTAATGGGTGAAGTTTGGTTGACTTCTGCGCAGCGGTTTGGGAGTTAACATGAAAATTACATTTCTCGGCCATATCGCATAGATCTCACTGTGAAAAGGCTTAAATGGCTTTTTTGACCTAAGTTTGAGGATTGCGCTCAAACCAAATGTCCTAGAACGAAATTTTCAAATGTAACTACTAGATTGTGATACAATACACTATTGGGTGAAGTTTGGTTGACTTCTGCGCAGCGGTTTGGGAGTTAACATCAAAATTACATTTCTCGGCCATATCGCATAGATCTCACTGTGAAAAGGCTTAAATGGCTTTTTTAATTAAGTTTGATGATTGCGTTCAAACAAAATGTCCTAGAACAAAATTTTCAAATGTAACTACTAGATTGTGATACAATACACTATTGGGTGAAGTTTGGTTGACTTCTGCGCAGCGGTTTGGGAGTTAACATCAAAATTACATTTCTGGGCCATATCGCATAGATCTCACTGTGAAAAGGCTTAAATGGCTTTTTTGACCTACGTTTGAGGATTGCGCTCAAATCAAATGTCCTAGAACCAAATTTCTACATGTAATTACTAGATTGTGATACAATACACTAATGGGTGAAGTTTGGTTGACTTCTGCGCAGCGGTTTGGGAGTTAACATCAAAATTACATTTCTCGGCCATATCGCATAGATCTCACTGTGAAAAGGCTTAAATGACTTTTTTAATTAAGTTTAATGATTGCGCTCAAACCAAATGTCCTAGAACAAAATTTTCAAATGTAACTACTAGAATGTGATACAATACACTATTGGATGAAGTTTAGTTGACTTCTGCGCAGCGGTTTGGGAGTTAACATCAAAATTACATTTCTCGGCCATATCGCATAGATCTCACTGTGAAAAGGCTTAAATGACTTTTTTAATTAAGTTTGATGATTGCGCTCAAACAAAATTTCCTAGAACAAAATTTTCAAATGTAACTACTAGATTGTGATACAATACACTAATGGGTGAAGTTTGGTTGACTTCTGCGCAGCGGTTTGGGAGTTAACATCAAAATTACATTTCTCGGCCATATCGCATAGATCTCACTGTGAAAAGGCTTAAATGGCTTTTTTGACCTAAGTTTAATAATTGCGCTCAAACCAAATGTCCTAGAACGAAATTTTCAAATGTAACTACTAGAATGTGATACAATACACTATTGGGTGAAGTTTGGTTGACTTCTGCGCAGCGGTTTGGTAGTTAACATCAAAATTACATTTCTCGGCCATACCGCATAGATCTCACTGTGAAAAGGCTTAAATGACTTTTTTAATTAAGTTTGATGATTGCGCTCAAACAAAATGTCCTAGAACAAAATTTTCAAATAAAACTACCAGATTGTGATACAATACACTATTGGGTGAAGTTTGGTTGACTTCTGCGCAGCGGTTTGGGAGTTAACATCAAAATTACATTTCTCGGCCATATCGCATTGATCTCACTGTGAAAAGGCTTAAATGACTTTTTTAATTAAGTTTGATGATTGCGCTCAAACAAAATTTCTTAGAACAAAATTTTCAAATGTAACTACTAGATTGTGATACAATACACTATTGGGTGAAGTTTGGTTGACTTCTGCGCAGCGGTTCGGGAGTTAACATCAAAATTACATTTCTCGGCCATATCGCATAGATCTCACTGTGAAAAGGCTTAAATGGCTTTTTTGACCTAAGTTTAATGATTGCGCTCAAACCAAATGTCCTAGAACGAAATTTTCAAATGTAACTACTAGAATGTGATACAATACACTATTGGGTGAAGTTTGGTTGACTTCTGCGCAGCGGTTTGGGAGTTAACATGAAAATTACATTTCTCGGCCATATCGCATAGATCTCACTGTGAAAAGGCTTAAATGGCTTTTTTGACCTAAGTTTGAGGATTGCGCTCAAATCAAATGTCCTAGAACCAAATATCTACATGTAACTACTAGATTGTGATACAATACACTAATGGGTGAAGTTTGGTTGACTTCTGCGCAGCGGTTTGGGAGTTAACATCAAAATTACATTTCTCGGCCATATCGCATAGATCTCACTGTGAAAAGGCTTAAATGGCTTTTTTGACCTAAGTTTGAGGATTGCGCTCAAATCAAATGTCCAATAACCAAATTTCCACATGTAACTACTAGATTGTGATACAATACACTAATGGGTGAAGTTTGGTTGACTTCTGCGCAGCGGTTTGGGAGTTAACATCAAAATTACATTTCTCGGCCATATCGCATAGATCTCACTGTGAAAAGGCTTAAATGACTTTTTTATTAAGTTTGATGATTGCGTTCAAACAAAATGTCCTAGAACCAAATTTTCAAATGTAACTACTAGATTGTGATACAATACACTATTGGGTGAAGTTTGGTTGACTTCTGCGCAGCGGTTTGGGAGTTAACATCAAAATTACATTTCTCGGCCATATCGCATAGATCTCACTGTGAAAAGGCTTAAATGGCTTTTTTGACCTAAGTTTGAGGATTGCGCTCAAATCAAATGTCCTAGAACCAAATTTCCACATGTAATTACTAGATTGTGATACAATACACTAATGGGTGAAGTTTGGTTGACTTCTGCGCAGCGGTTTGGGAGTTAACATCAAAATTACATTTCTCGGCCATATCGCATAGATCTCACTGTGAAAAGGCTTAAATGACTTTTTTAATTAAGTTTAATGATTGCGCTCAAACCAAATGTCCTAGAACGAAATTTTCAAATGTAACTACTAGAATGTGATACAATACACTATTGGGTGAAGTTTGGTTTACTTCTGCGCAGCGGTTTGGGAGTTAACATCAAAATTACATTTCTCGGCCATATCGCATAGATCTCACTGTGAAAAGGCTTAAATGGCTTTTTTGACCTAAGTTTGAGGATTGCGCTCAAATCAAATGTCCTAGAACCAAATTTCCACATGTAACTACTAGATTGTGATACAATACAATAATGGGTGAAGTTTGGTTTACTTCTGCGCAGCGGTTTGGGAGTTAACATCAAAATTACATTTTTCAGCCATATCGCATAGATCTCACTGTGAAAAGGCTTAAATGGCTTTTTTGACCTAAGTTTGAGGATTGCGCTCAAATCAAATGTCCTAGAACCAAATTTCCACATGTAACTACTAGATTGTGATACAATACACTAATGGGTGAAGTTTGGTTGACTTCTGCGCAGCGGTTTGGGAGTTAACATCAAAATTACATTTCTCGGCCATATCGCATAGATCTCACTGTGAAAAGGCTTAAATGACTTTTTTAATTAAGTTTGATGATTGCGCTCAAACAAAATGTCCTAGAACAAAATTTTCAAATGTAACTACTAGATTGTGATACAATACACTATTGGGTGAAGTTTGGTTGACTTCTGCGCAGCGGTTTGGGAGTTAACATCAAAATTACATTTCTCGGCCATATCGCATAGATCTCACTGTGAAAAGGCTTAAATGGCTTTTTTGACCTAAGTTTGAGGATTGCGCTCAAATCAAATGTCCTAGAACCAAATTTCCACATGTAACTACTAGATTGTGATACAATACACTAATGGTTGAAGTTTGGTTGACTTCTGCGCAGCGGTTTGGGAGTGAACATCAAAATTACATTTCTCGGCCATATCGCATAGATCTCACTGTGAAAAGGCTTAAATGACTTTTTTTAATTAAGTTTGAAGATTGCGCTCAAATCAAATGTCCTAGAACTAAATTTCCAAATGTAACTACTAGATTGTGATAAAATACACTATTGGGTGAAGTTTGGTTGACTTCTGCACAGCGGTTTGGGAGTTAACATCAAAATTACATTTCTCGGCCATATCGCATAAATCTCACTGTGAAAAGGCTTAAATGACTTTTTTAATTAAGTTTGATGATTGCTTTCAAACAAAATGTCCTAGAACAAAATTTTCAAATATAACTACTAGATTGTGATACAATACACTATTGGGTGAAGTTTGGTTGACTTCTGCGCAGCGGTTTGGGAGTTAACATCAAAATTACATTTCTCGGCCATATCGCATAGATCTCACTGTGAAAAGGCTTAAATGGCTTTTTTGACCTAAGTTTGAGGATTGCGCTCAAATCAAATGTCCTAGAACCAAATTTCCACATGTAATTACTAGATTGTGATACAATACACTAATGGGTGAAGTTTGGTTGACTTCTGCGCAGCCGTTTGGGAGTTAACATCAAAATTACATTTCTCGGCCATATCGCATAGATCTCACTGTGAAAAGGCTTAAATGACTTTTTTAATTAAGTTTAATGATTGCGCTCAAACCAAATGTCCTAGAACAAAATTTTCAAATGTAACTACTAGAATGTGATACAATACACTATTGGATGAAGTTTAGTTGACTTCTGCGCAGCGGTTTGGGAGTTAACATCAAAATTACATTTCTCGGCCATATCGCATAGATCTCACTGTGAAAAGGCTTAAATGGCTTTTTTGACCTAAGTTTAATGATTGCGCTCAAACCAAATGTCCTAGAACGAAATTTTCAAATGTAACTACTAGAATGTGATACAATACACTATTGGGTGAAGTTTGGTTGACTTCTGCGCAGCGGTTTGGGAGTTAACATGAAAATTACATTTCTCGGCCATATCGCATAGATCTCACTGTGAAAAGGCTTAAATGGCTTTTTTGACCTAAGTTTGAGGATTGCGCTCAAATCAAATGTCCTAGAACCAAATATCTACATGTAACTACTAGATTGTGATACAATACACTAATGGGTGAAGTTTGGTTGACTTCTGCGCAGCGGTTTGGGAGTTAACATCAAAATTACATTTCTCGGCCATATCGCATTGATCTCACTGTGAAAAGGCTTAAATGGCTTTTTTGACCTAAGTTTGAGGATTGCGCTCAAATCAAATGTCCAATAACCAAATTTCCACATGTAACTACTAGATTGTGATACAATACACTAATGGGTGAAGTTTGGTTGACTTCTGCGCAGCGGTTTGGGAGTTAACATCAAAATTACATTTCTCGGCCATATCGCATAGATCTCACTGTGAAAAGGCTTAAATGACTTTTTTAATTAAGTTTAATGATTGCGCTCAAACCAAATGTCCTAGAACGAAATTTTCAAATGTAACTACTAGAATGTGATACAATACACTATTGGGTGAAGTTTGGTTTACTTCTGCGCAGCGGTTTGGGAGTTAACATCAAAATTACATTTCTCGGCCATATCGCATAGATCTCACTGTGAAAAGGCTTAAATGGCTTTTTTGACCTAAGTTTGAGGATTGCGCTCAAATCAAATGTCCTAGAACCAAATTTCCACATGTAACTACTAGATTGTGATACAATACACTAATGGGTGAAGTTTGGTTTACTTCTGCGCAGCGGTTTGGGAGTTAACATCAAAATTACATTTTTCAGCCATATCGCATAGATCTCACTGTGAAAAGGCTTAAATGGCTTTTTTGACCTAAGTTTGAGGATTGCGCTCAAATCAAATGTCCTAGAACCAAATTTCCACATGTAACTACTAGATTGTGATACAATACACTAATGGGTGAAGTTTGGTTGACTTCTGCGCAGCGGTTTGGGAGTTAACATCAAAATTACATTTCTCGGCCATATCGCATAGATCTCACTGTGAAAAGGCTTAAATGACTTTTTTAATTAAGTTTGATGATTGCGCTCAAACAAAATGTCCTAGAACAAAATTTTCAAATGTAACTACTAGATTGTGATACAATACACTATTGGGTGAAGTTTGGTTGACTTCTGCGCAGCGGTTTGGGAGTTAACATCAAAATTACATTTCTCGGCCATATCGCATAGATCTCACTGTGAAAAGGCTTAAATGGCTTTTTTGACCTAAGTTTGAGGATTGCGCTCAAATCAAATGTCCTAGAACCAAATTTCCACATGTAACTACTAGATTGTGATACAATACACTAATGGTTGAAGTTTGGTTGACTTCTGCGCAGCGGTTTGGGAGTGAACATCAAAATTACATTTCTCGGCCATATCGCATAGATCTCACTGTGAAAAGGCTTAAATGACTTTTTTTAATTAAGTTTGAAGATTGCGCTCAAATCAAATGTCCTAGAACTAAATTTCCAAATGTAACTACTAGATTGTGATAAAATACACTATTGGGTGAAGTTTGGTTGACTTCTGCACAGCGGTTTGGGAGTTAACATCAAAATTACATTTCTCGGCCATATCGCATAAATCTCACTGTGAAAAGGCTTAAATGACTTTTTTAATTAAGTTTGATGATTGCTTTCAAACAAAATGTCCTAGAACAAAATTTTCAAATATAACTACTAGATTGTGATACAATACACTATTGGGTGAAGTTTGGTTGACTTCTGCGCAGCGGTTTGGGAGTTAACATCAAAATTACATTTCTCGGCCATATCGCATAGATCTCACTGTGAAAAGGCTTAAATGGCTTTTTTGACCTAAGTTTGAGGATTGCGCTCAAATCAAATGTCCTAGAACCAAATTTCCACATGTAATTACTAGATTGTGATACAATACACTAATGGGTGAAGTTTGGTTGACTTCTGCGCAGCCGTTTGGGAGTTAACATCAAAATTACATTTCTCGGCCATATCGCATAGATCTCACTGTGAAAAGGCTTAAATGACTTTTTTAATTAAGTTTAATGATTGCGCTCAAACCAAATGTCCTAGAACAAAATTTTCAAATGTAACTACTAGAATGTGATACAATACACTATTGGATGAAGTTTAGTTGACTTCTGCGCAGCGGTTTGGGAGTTAACATCAAAATTACATTTCTCGGCCATATCGCATAGATCTCACTGTGAAAAGGCTTAAATGGCTTTTTTGACCTAAGTTTAATGATTGCGCTCAAACCAAATGTCCTAGAACGAAATTTTCAAATGTAACTACTAGAATGTGATACAATACACTATTGGGTGAAGTTTGGTTGACTTCTGCGCAGCGGTTTGGGAGTTAACATGAAAATTACATTTCTCGGCCATATCGCATAGATCTCACTGTGAAAAGGCTTAAATGGCTTTTTTGACATAAGTTTGAGGATTGCGCTAAAATCAAATGTCCTATAACCAAATTTCCACATGTAAATACTAGATTGTGAAACAATACACTAATGGTTGAAGTTTGGTTGACTTCTGCGCAGCGGTTTGGGAGTGAACATCAAAATTACATTTCTCGGCCATATCGCATAGATCTCACTGTGAAAAGGCTTAAATGGCTTTTTTGACCTAAGTTTGAGGATTGCGCTCAAATCAAATGTCCTAGAACCAAATTTTCAAATGTAACTACTAGAATGTGATACAATACACTATTGGGTGAAGTTTGGTTGACTTCTGCGCAGCGGTTTGGGAGTTAACATCAAAATTACATTTCTCGGCCATATCGCATAGATCTCACTGTGAAAAGGCTTAAATGGCTTTTTTGACCTAAGTTTGAGGATTGCGCTCAAATCAAATGTCCTAGAACCAAATTTCCACATGTAACTACTAGATTGTGATACAATACACTAATGGGTGAAGTTTGGTTGACTTCTGCGCAGCGGTTTGGGAGTTAACATCAAAATTACATTTCTCGGCCATATCGCATAGATCTCACTGTGAAAAGGCTTAAATGACTTTTTTAATTAAGTTTGATGATTGCGCTCAAACAAAATGTCCTAGAACAAAATTTTCAAATGTAACTACTAGATTGTGATACAATACACTATTGGGTGAAGTTTGGTTGACTTCTGCGCAGCGGTTTGGGAGTTAACATCAAAATTACATTTCTCGGCCATATCGCATAGATCTCACTGTGAAAAGGCTTAAATGGCTTTTTTGACCTAAGTTTAATGATTGCGCTCAAACCAAATGTCCTAGAACGAAATTTTCAAATGTAACTACTAGAATGTGATACAATACACTATTGGGTGAAGTTTGGTTGACTTCTGCGCAGCGGTTTGGGAGTTAACATGAAAATTACATTTCTCGGCCATATCGCATAGATCTCACTGTGAAAAGGCTTAAATGGCTTTTTTGACATAAGTTTGAGGATTACGCTCAAATCAAATGTCCTAGAACCAAATTTCCACATGTAACTACTAGATTGTGAAACAATACACTAATGGGTGAAGTTTGGTTGACTTCTGCACAGCGGTTTGGGAGTTAACATCAAAATTACATTTCTCGGCCATATCGCATTGATCTCACTGTGAAAAGGCTTAAATGACTTTTTTAAATAAGTTTAATGATTGCGCTCAAACCAAATGTCCTAGAACAAAATTTTCAAATGTAACTACTAGAATGTGATACAATACACTATTGGATGAAGTTTAGTTGACTTCTGCGCAGCGGTTTGGGAGTTAACATCAAAATTACATTTCTCGGCCATATCGCAGAGATCTCACTGTGAAAAGGCTTAAATGGCTTTTTTGACCTAAGTTTAATGATTGCGCTCAAACCAAATGTCCTAGAACGAAATTTTCAAATGTAACTACTAGAATGTGATACAATACACTATTGGGTGAAGTTTGGTTGACTTCTGCGCAGCGGTTAGGGAGTTAACATCAAAATTACATTTCTCGGCCATATCGCATAGATCTCACTGTGAAAAGGCTTAAATGGCTTTTTTGACCTAAGTTTGAGGATTGCGCTCAAATCAAATGTCCTAGAACCAAATTTCCACATGTAACTACTAGATTGTGATACAATACACTAATGGGTGAAGTTTGGTTGACTTCTGCGCAGCGGTTTGGGAGTTAACATCAAAATTACATTTCTCGGCCATATCGCAGAGATCTCACTGTGAAAAGGCTTAAATGGCTTTTTTGACCTAAGTTTAATGATTGCGCTCAAACCAAATGTCCTAGAACGAAATTTTCAAATGTAACTACTAGAATGTGATACAATACACTATTGGGTGAAGTTTGGTTGACTTCTGCGCAGCGGTTTGGGAGTTAACATCAAAATTACATTTCTCGGCCATATCGCATAGATCTCACTGTGAAAAGGCTTAAATGGCTTTTTTGACCTAAGTTTGAGGATTGCGCTCAAATCAAATGTCCTAGAACCAAATTTCCACATGTAACTACTAGATTGTGATACAATACACTAATGGGTGAAGTTTGGTTGACTTCTGCGCAGCGGTTTGGGAGTTAACATCAAAATTACATTTCTCGGCCATATCGCATAGATCTCACTGTGAAAAGGCTTAAATGACTTTTTTAATTAAGTTTGATGATTGCGCTCAAACAAAATGTCCTAGAACAAAATTTTCAAATGTAACTACTAGATTGTGATACAATACACTATTGGGTGAAGTTTGGTTGACTTCTGCGCAGCGGTTTGGGAGTTAACATCAAAATTACATTTCTCGGCCATATCGCATAGATCTCACTGTGAAAAGGCTTAAATGGCTTTTTTGACCTAAGTTTGAGGATTGCGCTCAAATCAAATGTCCTAGAACCAAATTTCCACATGTAACTACTAGATTGTGATACAATACACTAATGGTTGAAGTTTGGTTGACTTCTGCGCAGCGGTTTGGGAGTGAACATCAAAATTACATTTCTCGGCCATATCGCATAGATCTCACTGTGAAAAGGCTTAAATGACTTTTTTTAATTAAGTTTGAAGATTGCGCTCAAATCAAATGTCCTAGAACTAAATTTCCAAATGTAACTACTAGATTGTGATAAAATACACTATTGGGTGAAGTTTGGTTGACTTCTGCACAGCGGTTTGGGAGTTAACATCAAAATTACATTTCTCGGCCATATCGCATAAATCTCACTGTGAAAAGGCTTAAATGACTTTTTTAATTAAGTTTGATGATTGCTTTCAAACAAAATGTCCTAGAACAAAATTTTCAAATATAACTACTAGATTGTGATACAATACACTATTGGGTGAAGTTTGGTTGACTTCTGCGCAGCGGTTTGGGAGTTAACATCAAAATTACATTTCTCGGCCATATCGCATAGATCTCACTGTGAAAAGGCTTAAATGGCTTTTTTGACCTAAGTTTGAGGATTGCGCTCAAATCAAATGTCCTAGAACCAAATTTCCACATGTAATTACTAGATTGTGATACAATACACTAATGGGTGAAGTTTGGTTGATTTCTGCGCAGCGGTTTGGGAGTTAACATCAAAATTACATTTCTCGGCCATATCGCATAGATCTCACTGTGAAAAGGCTTAAATGACTTTTTTAATTAAGTTTAATGATTGCGCTCAAACCAAATGTCCTAGAACAAAATTTTCAAATGTAACTACTAGAATGTGATACAATACACTATTGGATGAAGTTTAGTTGACTTCTGCGCAGCGGTTTGGGAGTTAACATCAAAATTACATTTCTCGGCCATATCGCATAGATCTCACTGTGAAAAGGCTTAAATGGCTTTTTTGACCTAAGTTTAATGATTGCGCTCAAACCAAATGTCCTAGAACGAAATTTTCAAATGTAACTACTAGAATGTGATACAATACACTATTGGGTGAAGTTTGGTTGACTTCTGCGCAGCGGTTTGGGAGTTAACATGAAAATTACATTTCTCGGCCATATCGCATAGATCTCACTGTGAAAAGGCTTAAATGGCTTTTTTGACATAAGTTTGAGGATTGCGCTCAAATCAAATGTCCTAGAACCAAATTTCCACATGCAACTACTAGATTGTGAAACAATACACTAATGGTTGAAGTTTGGTTGACTTCTGCGCAGCGGTTTGGGAGTGAACATCAAAATTACATTTCTCGGCCATATCGCATAGATCTCACTGTGAAAAGGCTTAAATGGCTTTTTTGACCTAAGTTTGAGGATTGCGCTCAAATCAAATATCCTAGAACCAAATTTCCACATGTAACTACTAGATTGTGATACAATACACTAATGGTTGAAGTTTGGTTGACTTCTGCGCAGCGGTTTGGGAGTGAACATCAAAATTACATTTCTCGGCCATATCGCATAGATCTCACTGTGAAAAGGCTTAAATGACTTTTTTTAATTAAGTTTGAAGATTGCGCTCAAATCAAATGTCCTAGAACTAAATTTCCAAATGTAACTACTAGATTGTGATAAAATACACTATTGGGTGAAGTTTGGTTGACTTCTGCACAGCGGTTTGGGAGTTAACATCAAAATTACATTTCTCGGCCATATCGCATAGATCTCACTGTGAAAAGGCTTAAATGGCTTTTTTGACCTAAGTTTGAGGATTGCGCTCAAATCAAATGTCCAATAACCAAATTGTCAAATGCAACTACTAGATTGTGATACAATACACTAATGGGTGAAGTTTGGTTGACTTCTGCGCAGCGGTTTGGGAGTTAACATCAAAATTACATTTCTCGGCCATATCGCATAGATCTCACTGTGAAAAGGCTTAAATGACTTTTTTAATTAAGTTTGATGATTGCGCTCAAACAAAATGTCCTAGAACAAAATTTTCAAATGTAACTACTAGATTGTGATACAATACACTATTGGGTGAAGTTTGGTTGACTTCTGCGCAGCGGTTTGGGAGTTAACATCAAAATTACATTTCTCGGCCATATCGCATAGATCTCACTGTGAAAAGGCTTAAATGGCTTTTTTGACCTAAGTTTGAGGATTGCGCTCAAATCAAATGTCCTAGAACCAAATTTCCACATCTAACTACTAGATTGTGATACAATACACTAATGGTTGAAGTTTGGTTGACTTCTGCGCAGCGGTTTGGGAGTGAACATCAAAATTACATTTCTCGGCCATATCGCATAGATCTCACTGTGAAAAGGCTTAAATGACTTTTTTTAATTAAGTTTGAAGATTGCGCTCAAATCAAATGTCCTAGAACAAAATTTCCAAATGTAACTACTAGATTGTGATAAAATACACTATTGGGTGAAGTTTGGTTGACTTCTGCACAGCGGTTTGGGAGTTAACATCAAAATTACATTTCTCGGCCATATCGCATAAATCTCACTGTGAAAAGGCTTAAATGACTTTTTTAATTAAGTTTGATGATTGCTTTCAAACAAAATGTCCTAGAACAAAATTTTCAAATGTAACTACTAGATTGTGATACAATACACTATTGGGTGAAGTTTGGTTGACTTCTGCGCAGCGGTTTGGGAGTTAACATCAAAATTACATTTCTCGGCCATATCGCATAGATCTCACTGTGAAAAGGCTTAAATGACTTTTTTAATTAAGTTTGATGATTGCGCTCAAACAAAATGTCCTAGAACAAAATTTTCAAATGTAACTACTAGATTGTGATACAATACACTATTGGGTGAAGTTTGGTTGACTTCTGCGCAGCGGTTTGGGAGTTAACATCAAAATTACATTTCTCGGCCATATCGCATAGATCTCACTGTGAAAAGGCTTAAATGGCTTTTTTGACCTAAGTTTGAGGATTGCGCTCAAATCAAATATCCTAGAACCAAATTTCCACATGTAACTACTAGATTGTGATACAATACACTAATGGTTGAAGTTTGGTTGACTTCTGCGCAGCGGTTTGGGAGTGAACATCAAAATTACATTTCTCGGCCATATCGCATAGATCTCACTGTGAAAAGGCTTAAATGACTTTTTTTAATTAAGTTTGAAGATTGCGCTCAAATCAAATGTCCTAGAACTAAATTTCCAAATGTAACTACTAGATTGTGATAAAATACACTATTGGGTGAAGTTTGGTTGACTTCTGCACAGCGGTTTGGGAGTTAACATCAAAATTACATTTCTCGGCCATATCGCATAGATCTCACTGTGAAAAGGCTTAAATGGCTTTTTTGACCTAAGTTTGAGGATTGCGCTCAAATCAAATGTCCAATAACCAAATTGTCAAATGTAACTACTAGATTGTGATACAATACACTAATGGGTGAAGTTTGGTTGACTTCTGCGCAGCGGTTTGGGAGTTAACATCAAAATTACATTTCTCGGCCATATCGCATAGATCTCACTGTGAAAAGGCTTAAATGACTTTTTTAATTAAGTTTGATGATTGCGCTCAAACAAAATGTCCTAGAACAAAATTTTCAAATGTAACTACTAGATTGTGATACAATACACTATTGGGTGAAGTTTGGTTGACTTCTGCGCAGCGGTTTGGGAGTTAACATCAAAATTACATTTCTCGGGCATATCGCATAGATCTCACTGTGAAAAGGCTTAAATGGCTTTTTTGACCTAAGTTTGAGGATTGCGCTCAAATCAAATGTCCTAGAACCAAATTTCCACATGTAACTACTAGATTGTGATACAATACACTAATGGTTGAAGTTTGGTTGACTTCTGCGCAGCGGTTTGGGAGTGAACATCAAAATTACATTTCTCGGCCATATCGCATAGATCTCACTGTGAAAAGGCTTAAATGACTTTTTTTAATTAAGTTTGAAGATTGCGCTCAAATCAAATGTCCTAGAACAAAATTTCCAAATGTAACTACTAGATTGTGATAAAATACACTATTGGGTGAAGTTTGGTTGACTTCTGCACAGCGGTTTGGGAGTTAACATCAAAATTACATTTCTCGGCCATATCGCATAAATCTCACTGTGAAAAGGCTTAAATGACTTTTTTAATTAAGTTTGATGATTGCTTTCAAACAAAATGTCCTAGAACAAAATTTTCAAATGTAACTACTAGATTGTGATACAATACACTATTGGGTGAAGTTTGGTTGACTTCTGCGCAGCGGTTTGGGAGTTAACATCAAAATTACATTTCTCGGCCATATCGCATAGATCTCACTGTGAAAAGGCTTAAATGGCTTTTTTGACCTAAGTTTGAGGATTGCGCTCAAATCAAATGTCCTAGAACCAAATTTCCACATGTAACTACTAGATTGTGATACAATACACTAATGGTTGAAGTTTGGTTGACTTCTGCGCAGCGGTTTGGGAGTGAACATCAAAATTACATTTCTCGGCCATATCGCATAGATCTCACTGTGAAAAGGCTTAAATGACTTTTTTTAATTAAGTTTGAAGATTGCGCTCAAATCAAATGTCCTAGAACTAAATTTCCAAATGTAACTACTAGATTGTGATAAAATACACTATTGGGTGAAGTTTGGTTGACTTCTGCACAGCGGTTTGGGAGTTAACATCAAAATTACATTTCTCGGCCATATCGCATAAATCTCACTGTGAAAAGGCTTAAATGACTTTTTTAATTAAGTTTGATGATTGCTTTCAAACAAAATGTCCTAGAACAAAATTTTCAAATATAACTACTAGATTGTGATACAATACACTATTGGGTGAAGTTTGGTTGACTTCTGCGCAGCGGTTTGGGAGTTAACATCAAAATTACATTTCTCGGCCATATCGCATAGATCTCACTGTGAAAAGGCTTAAATGGCTTTTTTGACCTAAGTTTGAGGATTGCGCTCAAATCAAATGTCCTAGAACCAAATTTCCACATGTAATTACTAGATTGTGATACAATACACTAATGGGTGAAGTTTGGTTGACTTCTGCGCAGCGGTTTGGGAGTTAACATCAAAATTACATTTCTCGGCCATATCGCATAGATCTCACTGTGAAAAGGCTTAAATGACTTTTTTAATTAAGTTTAATGATTGCGCTCAAACCAAATGTCCTAGAACAAAATTTTCAAATGTAACTACTAGAATGTGATACAATACACTATTGGATGAAGTTTAGTTGACTTCTGCGCAGCGGTTTGGGAGTTAACATCAAAATTACATTTCTCGGCCATATCGCATAGATCTCACTGTGAAAAGGCTTAAATGGCTTTTTTGACCTAAGTTTAATGATTGCGCTCAAACCAAATGTCCTAGAACGAAATTTTCAAATGTAACTACTAGAATGTGATACAATACACTATTGGGTGAAGTTTGGTTGACTTCTGCGCAGCGGTTTGGGAGTTAACATGAAAATTACATTTCTCGGCCATATCGCATAGATCTCACTGTGAAAAGGCTTAAATGGCTTTTTTGACATAAGTTTGAGGATTGCGCTCAAATCAAATGTCCTAGAACCAAATTTCCACATGCAACTACTAGATTGTGAAACAATACACTAATGGTTGAAGTTTGGTTGACTTCTGCGCAGCGGTTTGGGAGTGAACATCAAAATTACATTTCTCGGCCATATCGCATAGATCTCACTGTGAAAAGGCTTAAATGGCTTTTTTGACCTAAGTTTGAGGATTGCGCTCAAATCAAATGTCCTAGAACCAAATTTCCACATGTAACTACTAGATTGTGATACAATACACTAATGGGTGAAGTTTGGTTGACTTCTGCGCAGCGGTTTGGGAGTTAACATCAAAATTACATTTCTCGGCCATATCGCATAGATCTCACTGTGAAAAGGCTTAAATGACTTTTTTAATTAAGTTTGATGATTGCGCTCAAACAAAATGTCCTAGAACAAAATTTTCAAATGTAACTACTAGATTGTGATACAATACACTATTGGGTGAAGTTTGGTTGACTTCTGCGCAGCGGTTTGGGAGTTAACATCAAAATTACATTTCTCGGCCATATCGCATAGATCTCACTGTGAAAATGCTTAAATGGCTTTTTTGACATAAGTTTGAGGATTGCGCTCAAATCAAATGTCCTAGAACCAAATTTCCACATGCAACTACTAGATTGTGAAACAATACACTAATGGTTGAAGTTTGGTTGACTTCTGCGCAGCGGTTTGGGAGTGAACATCAAAATTACATTTCTCGGCCATATCGCATAGATCTCACTGTGAAAAGGCTTAAATGGCTTTTTTGACCTAAGTTTGAGGATTGCGCTCAAATCAAATATCCTAGAACCAAATTTCCACATGTAACTACTAGATTGTGATACAATACACTAATGGGTGAAGTTTGGTTGACTTCTGCGCAGCGGTTTGGGAGTTAACATCAAAATTACATTTCTCGGCCATATCGCATAGATCTCACTGTGAAAAGGCTTAAATGACTTTTTTAATTAAGTTTGATGATTGCGCTCAAACAAAATGTCCTAGAACAAAATTTTCAAATGTAACTACTAGATTGTGATACAATACACTATTGGGTGAAGTTTGGTTGACTTCTGCGCAGCGGTTTGGGAGTTAACATCAAAATTACATTTCTCGGCCATATCGCATAGATCTCACTGTGAAAAGGCTTAAATGGCTTTTTTGACCTAAGTTTGAGGATTGCGCTCAAATCAAATGTCCTAGAACCAAATTTCCACATCTAACTACTAGATTGTGATACAATACACTAATGGTTGAAGTTTGGTTGACTTCTGCGCAGCGGTTTGGGAGTGAACATCAAAATTACATTTCTCGGCCATATCGCATAGATCTCACTGTGAAAAGGCTTAAATGACTTTTTTTAATTAAGTTTGAAGATTGCGCTCAAATCAAATGTCCTAGAACAAAATTTCCAAATGTAACTACTAGATTGTGATAAAATACACTATTGGGTGAAGTTTGGTTGACTTCTGCGCAGCGGTTTGGGAGTGAACATCAAAATTACATTTCTCGGCCATATCGCATAAATCTCACTGTGAAAAGGCTTAAATGACTTTTTTAATTAAGTTTGATGATTGCTTTCAAACAAAATGTCCTAGAACAAAATTTTCAAATGTAACTACTAGATTGTGATACAATACACTATTGGGTGAAGTTTGGTTGACTTCTGCGCAGCGGTTTGGGAGTTAACATCAAAATTACATTTTTCGGCCATATCGCATAGATCTCACTGTGAAAAGGCTTAAATGGCTTTTTTGACCTAAGTTTGAGGATTGCGCTCAAATCAAATGTCCTAGAACCAAATTTCCACATGTAACTACTAGATTGTGATACAATACACTAATGGTTGAAGTTTGGTTGACTTCTGCGCAGCGGTTTGGGAGTGAACATCAAAATTACATTTCTCGGCCATATCGCATAGATCTCACTGTGAAAAGGCTTAAATGACTTTTTTTAATTAAGTTTGAAGATTGCGCTCAAATCAAATGTCCTAGAACTAAATTTCCAAATGTAACTACTAGATTGTGATAAAATACACTATTGGGTGAAGTTTGGTTGACTTCTGCACAGCGGTTTGGGAGTTAACATCAAAATTACATTTCTCGGCCATATCGCATAAATCTCACTGTGAAAAGGCTTAAATGACTTTTTTAATTAAGTTTGATGATTGCTTTCAAACAAAATGTCCTAGAACAAAATTTTCAAATATAACTACTAGATTGTGATACAATACACTATTGGGTGAAGTTTGGTTGACTTCTGCGCAGCGGTTTGGGAGTTAACATCAAAATTACATTTCTCGGCCATATCGCATAGATCTCACTGTGAAAAGGCTTAAATGGCTTTTTTGACCTAAGTTTGAGGATTGCGCTCAAATCAAATGTCCTAGAACCAAATTTCCACATGTAATTACTAGATTGTGATACAATACACTAATGGGTGAAGTTTGGTTGACTTCTGCGCAGCGGTTTGGGAGTTAACATCAAAATTACATTTCTCGGCCATATCGCATAGATCTCACTGTGAAAAGGCTTAAATGACTTTTTTAATTAAGTTTAATGATTGCGCTCAAACCAAATGTCCTAGAACAAAATTTTCAAATGTAACTACTAGAATGTGATACAATACACTATTGGATGAAGTTTAGTTGACTTCTGCGCAGCGGTTTGGGAGTTAACATCAAAATTACATTTCTCGGCCATATCGCATAGATCTCACTGTGAAAAGGCTTAAATGGCTTTTTTGACCTAAGTTTAATGATTGCGCTCAAACCAAATGTCCTAGAACGAAATTTTCAAATGTAACTACTAGAATGTGATACAATACACTATTGGGTGAAGTTTGGTTGACTTCTGCGCAGCGGTTTGGGAGTTAACATGAAAATTACATTTCTCGGCCATATCGCATAGATCTCACTGTGAAAAGGCTTAAATGGCTTTTTTGACATAAGTTTGAGGATTGCGCTCAAATCAAATGTCCTAGAACCAAATTTCCACATGCAACTACTAGATTGTGAAACAATACACTAATGGTTGAAGTTTGGTTGACTTCTGCGCAGCGGTTTGGGAGTGAACATCAAAATTACATTTCTCGGCCATATCGCATAGATCTCACTGTGAAAAGGCTTAAATGGCTTTTTTGACCTAAGTTTGAGGATTGCGCTCAAATCAAATGTCCTAGAACCAAATTTCCACATGTAACTACTAGATTGTGATACAATACACTAATGGGTGAAGTTTGGTTGACTTCTGCGCAGCGGTTTGGGAGTTAACATCAAAATTACATTTCTCGGCCATATCGCATAGATCTCACTGTGAAAAGGCTTAAATGACTTTTTTAATTAAGTTTGATGATTGCGCTCAAACAAAATGTCCTAGAACAAAATTTTCAAATGTAACTACTAGATTGTGATACAATACACTATTGGGTGAAGTTTGGTTGACTTCTGCGCAGCGGTTTGGGAGTTAACATCAAAATTACATTTCTCGGCCATATCGCATAGATCTCACTGTGAAAAGGCTTAAATGGCTTTTTTGACCTAAGTTTGAGGATTGCGCTCAAATCAAATATCCTAGAACCAAATTTCCACATGTAACTACTAGATTGTGATACAATACACTAATGGTTGAAGTTTGGTTGACTTCTGCGCAGCGGTTTGGGAGTGAACATCAAAATTACATTTCTCGGCCATATCGCATAGATCTCACTGTGAAAAGGCTTAAATGACTTTTTTTAATTAAGTTTGAAGATTGCGCTCAAATCAAATGTCCTAGAACTAAATTTCCAAATGTAACTACTAGATTGTGATAAAATACACTATTGGGTGAAGTTTGGTTGACTTCTGCACAGCGGTTTGGGAGTTAACATCAAAATTACATTTCTCGGCCATATCGCATAGATCTCACTGTGAAAAGGCTTAAATGGCTTTTTTGACCTAAGTTTGAGGATTGCGCTCAAATCAAATGTCCTAGAACGAAATTTTCAAATGTAACTACTAGAATGTGATACAATACACTATTGGGTGAAGTTTGGTTGACTTCTGCGCAGCGGTTTGGGAGTTAACATGAAAATTACATTTCTCGGCCATATCGCATAGATCTCACTGTGAAAAGGCTTAAATGGCTTTTTTGACATAAGTTTGAGGATTACGCTCAAATCAAATGTCCTAGAACCAAATTTCCACATGTAACTACTAGATTGTGAAACAATACACTAATGGGTGAAGTTTGGTTGACTTCTGCACAGCGGTTTGGGAGTTAACATCAAAATTACATTTCTCGGCCATATCGCATTGATCTCACTGTGAAAAGGCTTAAATGACTTTTTTAAATAAGTTTAATGATTGCGCTCAAACCAAATGTCCTAGAACAAAATTTTCAAATGTAACTACTAGAATGTGATACAATACACTATTGGATGAAGTTTAGTTGACTTCTGCGCAGCGGTTTGGGAGTTAACATCAAAATTACATTTCTCGGCCATATCGCAGAGATCTCACTGTGAAAAGGCTTAAATGGCTTTTTTGACCTAAGTTTAATGATTGCGCTCAAACCAAATGTCCTAGAACGAAATTTTCAAATGTAACTACTAGAATGTGATACAATACACTATTGGGTGAAGTTTGGTTGACTTCTGCGCAGCGGTTAGGGAGTTAACATCAAAATTACATTTCTCGGCCATATCGCATAGATCTCACTGTGAAAAGGCTTAAATGGCTTTTTTGACCTAAGTTTGAGGATTGCGCTCAAATCAAATGTCCTAGAACCAAATTTCCACATGTAACTACTAGATTGTGATACAATACACTAATGGGTGAAGTTTGGTTGACTTCTGCGCAGCGGTTTGGGAGTTAACATCAAAATTACATTTCTCGGCCATATCGCAGAGATCTCACTGTGAAAAGGCTTAAATGGCTTTTTTGACCTAAGTTTAATGATTGCGCTCAAACCAAATGTCCTAGAACGAAATTTTCAAATGTAACTACTAGAATGTGATACAATACACTATTGGGTGAAGTTTGGTTGACTTCTGCGCAGCGGTTTGGGAGTTAACATCAAAATTACATTTCTCGGCCATATCGCATAGATCTCACTGTGAAAAGGCTTAAATGGCTTTTTTGACCTAAGTTTGAGGATTGCGCTCAAATCAAATGTCCTAGAACCAAATTTCCACATGTAACTACTAGATTGTGATACAATACACTAATGGGTGAAGTTTGGTTGACTTCTGCGCAGCGGTTTGGGAGTTAACATCAAAATTACATTTCTCGGCCATATCGCATAGATCTCACTGTGAAAAGGCTTAAATGACTTTTTTAATTAAGTTTGATGATTGCGCTCAAACAAAATGTCCTAGAACAAAATTTTCAAATGTAACTACTAGATTGTGATACAATACACTATTGGGTGAAGTTTGGTTGACTTCTGCGCAGCGGTTTGGGAGTTAACATCAAAATTACATTTCTCGGCCATATCGCATAGATCTCACTGTGAAAAAACTTAAATGGCTTTTTTGACCTAAGTTTGAGGATTGCGCTCAAATCAAATGTCCTAGAACCAAATTTCCACATGTAACTACTAGATTGTGATACAATACACTAATGGTTGAAGTTTGGTTGACTTCTGCGCAGCGGTTTGGGAGTGAACATCAAAATTACATTTCTCGGCCATATCGCATAGATCTCACTGTGAAAAGGCTTAAATGACTTTTTTTAATTAAGTTTGAAGATTGCGCTCAAATCAAATGTCCTAGAACTAAATTTCCAAATGTAACTACTAGATTGTGATAAAATACACTATTGGGTGAAGTTTGGTTGACTTCTGCACAGCGGTTTGGGAGTTAACATCAAAATTACATTTCTCGGCCATATCGCATAAATCTCACTGTGAAAAGGCTTAAATGACTTTTTTAATTAAGTTTGATGATTGCTTTCAAACAAAATGTCCTAGAACAAAATTTTCAAATATAACTACTAGATTGTGATACAATACACTATTGGGTGAAGTTTGGTTGACTTCTGCGCAGCGGTTTGGGAGTTAACATCAAAATTACATTTCTCGGCCATATCGCATAGATCTCACTGTGAAAAGGCTTAAATGGCTTTTTTGACCTAAGTTTGAGGATTGCGCTCAAATCAAATGTCCTAGAACCAAATTTCCACATGTAATTACTAGATTGTGATACAATACACTAATGGGTGAAGTTTGGTTGACTTCTGCGCAGCGGTTTGGGAGTTAACATCAAAATTACATTTCTCGGCCATATCGCATAGATCTCACTGTGAAAAGGCTTAAATGACTTTTTTAATTAAGTTTAATGATTGCGCTCAAACCAAATGTCCTAGAACAAAATTTTCAAATGTAACTACTAGAATGTGATACAATACACTATTGGATGAAGTTTAGTTGACTTCTGCGCAGCGGTTTGGGAGTTAACATCAAAATTACATTTCTCGGCCATATCGCATAGATCTCACTGTGAAAAGGCTTAAATGGCTTTTTTGACCTAAGTTTAATGATTGCGCTCAAACCAAATGTCCTAGAACGAAATTTTCAAATGTAACTACTAGAATGTGATACAATACACTATTGGGTGAAGTTTGGTTGACTTCTGCGCAGCGGTTTGGGAGTTAACATGAAAATTACATTTCTCGGCCATATCGCATAGATCTCACTGTGAAAAGGCTTAAATGGCTTTTTTGACATAAGTTTGAGGATTGCGCTCAAATCAAATGTCCTAGAACCAAATTTCCACATGCAACTACTAGATTGTGAAACAATACACTAATGGTTGAAGTTTGGTTGACTTCTGCGCAGCGGTTTGGGAGTGAACATCAAAATTACATTTCTCGGCCATATCGCATAGATCTCACTGTGAAAAGGCTTAAATGGCTTTTTTGACCTAAGTTTGAGGATTGCGCTCAAATCAAATATCCTAGAACCAAATTTCCACATGTAACTACTAGATTGTGATACAATACACTAATGGGTGAAGTTTGGTTGACTTCTGCGCAGCGGTTTGGGAGTTAACATCAAAATTACATTTCTCGGCCATATCGCATAGATCTCACTGTGAAAAGGCTTAAATGACTTTTTTAATTAAGTTTGATGATTGCGCTCAAACAAAATGTCCTAGAACAAAATTTTCAAATGTAACTACTAGATTGTGATACAATACACTATTGGGTGAAGTTTGGTTGACTTCTGCGCAGCGGTTTGGGAGTTAACATCAAAATTACATTTCTCGGCCATATCGCATAGATCTCACTGTGAAAAGGCTTAAATGGCTTTTTTGACCTAAGTTTGAGGATTGCGCTCAAATCAAATATCCTAGAACCAAATTTCCACATGTAACTACTAGATTGTGATACAATACACTAATGGTTGAAGTTTGGTTGACTTCTGCGCAGCGGTTTGGGAGTGAACATCAAAATTACATTTCTCGGCCATATCGCATAGATCTCACTGTGAAAAGGCTTAAATGACTTTTTTTAATTAAGTTTGAAGATTGCGCTCAAATCAAATGTCCTAGAACTAAATTTCCAAATGTAACTACTAGATTGTGATAAAATACACTATTGGGTGAAGTTTGGTTGACTTCTGCACAGCGGTTTGGGAGTTAACATCAAAATTACATTTCTCGGCCATATCGCATAGATCTCACTGTGAAAAGGCTTAAATGGCTTTTTTGACCTAAGTTTGAGGATTGCGCTCAAATCAAATGTCCAATAACCAAATTGTCAAATGTAACTACTAGATTGTGATACAATACACTAATGGGTGAAGTTTGGTTGACTTCTGCGCAGCGGTTTGGGAGTTAACATCAAAATTACATTTCTCGGCCATATCGCATAGATCTCACTGTGAAAAGGCTTAAATGACTTTTTTAATTAAGTTTGATGATTGCGCTCAAACAAAATGTCCTAGAACAAAATTTTCAAATGTAACTACTAGATTGTGATACAATACACTATTTGGTGAAGTTTGGTTGACTTCTGCGCAGCGGTTTGGGAGTTAACATCAAAATTACATTTCTCGGCCATATCGCATAGATCTCACTGTGAAAAGGCTTAAATGGCTTTTTTGACCTAAGTTTGAGGATTGCGCTCAAATCAAATGTCCTAGAACCAAATTTCCACATCTAACTACTAGATTGTGATACAATACACTAATGGTTGAAGTTTGGTTGACTTCTGCGCAGCGGTTTGGGAGTGAACATCAAAATTACATTTCTCGGCCATATCGCATAGATCTCACTGTGAAAAGGCTTAAATGACTTTTTTTAATTAAGTTTGAAGATTGCGCTCAAATCAAATGTCCTAGAACAAAATTTCCAAATGTAACTACTAGATTGTGATAAAATACACTATTGGGTGAAGTTTGGTTGACTTCTGCACAGCGGTTTGGGAGTTAACATCAAAATTACATTTCTCGGCCATATCGCATAAATCTCACTGTGAAAAGGCTTAAATGACTTTTTTAATTAAGTTTGATGATTGCTTTCAAACAAAATGTCCTAGAACAAAATTTTCAAATGTAACTACTAGATTGTGATACAATACACTATTGGGTGAAGTTTGGTTGACTTCTGCGCAGCGGTTTGGGAGTTAACATCAAAATTACATTTCTCGGCCATATCGCATAGATCTCACTGTGAAAAGGCTTAAATGACTTTTTTAATTAAGTTTGATGATTGCGCTCAAACAAAATGTCCTAGAACAAAATTTTCAAATGTAACTACTAGATTGTGATACAATACACTATTGGGTGAAGTTTGGTTGACTTCTGCGCAGCGGTTTGGGAGTTAACATCAAAATTACATTTCTCGGCCATATCGCATAGATCTCACTGTGAAAAGGCTTAAATGGCTTTTTTGACCTAAGTTTGAGGATTGCGCTCAAATCAAATATCCTAGAACCAAATTTCCACATGTAACTACTAGATTGTGATACAATACACTAATGGTTGAAGTTTGGTTGACTTCTGCGCAGCGGTTTGGGAGTGAACATCAAAATTACATTTCTCGGCCATATCGCATAGATCTCACTGTGAAAAGGCTTAAATGACTTTTTTTAATTAAGTTTGAAGATTGCGCTCAAATCAAATGTCCTAGAACTAAATTTCCAAATGTAACTACTAGATTGTGATAAAATACACTATTGGGTGAAGTTTAGTTGACTTCTGCACAGCGGTTTGGGAGTTAACATCAAAATTACATTTCTCGGCCATATCGCATAGATCTCACTGTGAAAAGGCTTAAATGGCTTTTTTGACCTAAGTTTGAGGATTGCGCTCAAATCAAATGTCCAATAACCAAATTGTCAAATGTAACTACTAGAATGTGATACAATACACTAATGGGTGAAGTTTGGTTGACTTCTGCGCAGCGGTTTGGGAGTTAACATCAAAATTACATTTCTCGGCCATATCGCATAGATCTCACTGTGAAAAGGCTTAAATGACTTTTTTAATTAAGTTTGATGATTGCGCTCAAACAAAATGTCCTAGAACAAAATTTTCAAATGTAACTACTAGATTGTGATACAATACACTATTGGGTGAAGTTTGGTTGACTTCTGCGCAGCGGTTTGGGAGTTAACATCAAAATTACATTTCTCGGCCATATCGCATAGATCTCACTGTGAAAAGGCTTAAATGGCTTTTTTGACCTAAGTTTGAGGATTGCGCTCAAATCAAATATCCTAGAACCAAATTTCCACATGTAACTACTAGATTGTGATACAATACACTAATGGTTGAAGTTTGGTTGACTTCTGCGCAGCGGTTTGGGAGTGAACATCAAAATTACATTTCTCGGCCATATCGCATAGATCTCACTGTGAAAAGGCTTAAATGACTTTTTTTAATTAAGTTTGAAGATTGCGCTCAAATCAAATGTCCTAGAACTAAATTTCCAAATGTAACTACTAGATTGTGATAAAATACACTATTGGGTGAAGTTTGGTTGACTTCTGCACAGCGGTTTGGGAGTTAACATCAAAATTACATTTCTCGGCCATATCGCATAGATCTCACTGTGAAAAGGCTTAAATGGCTTTTTTGACCTAAGTTTGAGGATTGCGCTCAAATCAAATGTCCTAGAACGAAATTTTCAAATGTAACTACTAGAATGTGATACAATACACTATTGGGTGAAGTTTGGTTGACTTCTGCGCAGCGGTTTGGGAGTTAACATGAAAATTACATTTCTCGGCCATATCGCATAGATCTCACTGTGAAAAGGCTTAAATGGCTTTTTTGACATAAGTTTGAGGATTACGCTCAAATCAAATGTCCTAGAACCAAATTTCCACATGTAACTACTAGATTGTGAAACAATACACTAATGGGTGAAGTTTGGTTGACTTCTGCACAGCGGTTTGGGAGTTAACATCAAAATTACATTTCTCGGCCATATCGCATTGATCTCACTGTGAAAAGGCTTAAATGACTTTTTTAAATAAGTTTAATGATTGCGCTCAAACCAAATGTCCTAGAACAAAATTTTCAAATGTAACTACTAGAATGTGATACAATACACTATTGGATGAAGTTTAGTTGACTTCTGCGCAGCGGTTTGGGAGTTAACATCAAAATTACATTTCTCGGCCATATCGCAGAGATCTCACTGTGAAAAGGCTTAAATGGCTTTTTTGACCTAAGTTTAATGATTGCGCTCAAACCAAATGTCCTAGAACGAAATTTTCAAATGTAACTACTAGAATGTGATACAATACACTATTGGGTGAAGTTTGGTTGACTTCTGCGCAGCGGTTAGGGAGTTAACATCAAAATTACATTTCTCGGCCATATCGCATAGATCTCACTGTGAAAAGGCTTAAATGGCTTTTTTGACCTAAGTTTGAGGATTGCGCTCAAATCAAATGTCCTAGAACCAAATTTCCACATGTAACTACTAGATTGTGATACAATACACTAATGGGTGAAGTTTGGTTGACTTCTGCGCAGCGGTTTGGGAGTTAACATCAAAATTACATTTCTCGGCCATATCGCAGAGATCTCACTGTGAAAAGGCTTAAATGGCTTTTTTGACCTAAGTTTAATGATTGCGCTCAAACCAAATGTCCTAGAACGAAATTTTCAAATGTAACTACTAGAATGTGATACAATACACTATTGGGTGAAGTTTGGTTGACTTCTGCGCAGCGGTTTGGGAGTTAACATCAAAATTACATTTCTCGGCCATATCGCATAGATCTCACTGTGAAAAGGCTTAAATGGCTTTTTTGACCTAAGTTTGAGGATTGCGCTCAAATCAAATGTCCTAGAACCAAATTTCCACATGTAACTACTAGATTGTGATACAATACACTAATGGGTGAAGTTTGGTTGACTTCTGCGCAGCGGTTTGGGAGTTAACATCAAAATTACATTTCTCGGCCATATCGCATAGATCTCACTGTGAAAAGGCTTAAATGACTTTTTTAATTAAGTTTGATGATTGCGCTCAAACAAAATGTCCTAGAACAAAATTTTCAAATGTAACTACTAGATTGTGATACAATACACTATTGGGTGAAGTTTGGTTGACTTCTGCGCAGCGGTTTGGGAGTTAACATCAAAATTACATTTCTCGGCCATATCGCATAGATCTCACTGTGAAAAAACTTAAATGGCTTTTTTGACCTAAGTTTGAGGATTGCGCTCAAATCAAATGTCCTAGAACCAAATTTCCACATGTAACTACTAGATTGTGATACAATACACTAATGGTTGAAGTTTGGTTGACTTCTGCGCAGCGGTTTGGGAGTGAACATCAAAATTACATTTCTCGGCCATATCGCATAGATCTCACTGTGAAAAGGCTTAAATGACTTTTTTTAATTAAGTTTGAAGATTGCGCTCAAATCAAATGTCCTAGAACTAAATTTCCAAATGTAACTACTAGATTGTGATAAAATACACTATTGGGTGAAGTTTGGTTGACTTCTGCACAGCGGTTTGGGAGTTAACATCAAAATTACATTTCTCGGCCATATCGCATAAATCTCACTGTGAAAAGGCTTAAATGACTTTTTTAATTAAGTTTGATGATTGCTTTCAAACAAAATGTCCTAGAACAAAATTTTCAAATATAACTACTAGATTGTGATACAATACACTATTGGGTGAAGTTTGGTTGACTTCTGCGCAGCGGTTTGGGAGTTAACATCAAAATTACATTTCTCGGCCATATCGCATAGATCTCACTGTGAAAAGGCTTAAATGGCTTTTTTGACCTAAGTTTGAGGATTGCGCTCAAATCAAATGTCCTAGAACCAAATTTCCACATGTAATTACTAGATTGTGATACAATACACTAATGGGTGAAGTTTGGTTGACTTCTGCGCAGCGGTTTGGGAGTTAACATCAAAATTACATTTCTCGGCCATATCGCATAGATCTCACTGTGAAAAGGCTTAAATGACTTTTTTAATTAAGTTTAATGATTGCGCTCAAACCAAATGTCCTAGAACAAAATTTTCAAATGTAACTACTAGAATGTGATACAATACACTATTGGATGAAGTTTAGTTGACTTCTGCGCAGCGGTTTGGGAGTTAACATCAAAATTACATTTCTCGGCCATATCGCATAGATCTCACTGTGAAAAGGCTTAAATGGCTTTTTTGACCTAAGTTTAATGATTGCGCTCAAACCAAATGTCCTAGAACGAAATTTTCAAATGTAACTACTAGAATGTGATACAATACACTATTGGGTGAAGTTTGGTTGACTTCTGCGCAGCGGTTTGGGAGTTAACATGAAAATTACATTTCTCGGCCATATCGCATAGATCTCACTGTGAAAAGGCTTAAATGGCTTTTTTGACATAAGTTTGAGGATTGCGCTCAAATCAAATGTCCTAGAACCAAATTTCCACATGCAACTACTAGATTGTGAAACAATACACTAATGGTTGAAGTTTGGTTGACTTCTGCGCAGCGGTTTGGGAGTGAACATCAAAATTACATTTCTCGGCCATATCGCATAGATCTCACTGTGAAAAGGCTTAAATGGCTTTTTTGACCTAAGTTTGAGGATTGCGCTCAAATCAAATATCCTAGAACCAAATTTCCACATGTAACTACTAGATTGTGATACAATACACTAATGGGTGAAGTTTGGTTGACTTCTGCGCAGCGGTTTGGGAGTTAACATCAAAATTACATTTCTCGGCCATATCGCATAGATCTCACTGTGAAAAGGCTTAAATGACTTTTTTAATTAAGTTTGATGATTGCGCTCAAACAAAATGTCCTAGAACAAAATTTTCAAATGTAACTACTAGATTGTGATACAATACACTATTGGGTGAAGTTTGGTTGACTTCTGCGCAGCGGTTTGGGAGTTAACATCAAAATTACATTTCTCGGCCATATCGCATAGATCTCACTGTGAAAAGGCTTAAATGGCTTTTTTGACCTAAGTTTGAGGATTGCGCTCAAATCAAATATCCTAGAACCAAATTTCCACATGTAACTACTAGATTGTGATACAATACACTAATGGTTGAAGTTTGGTTGACTTCTGCGCAGCGGTTTGGGAGTGAACATCAAAATTACATTTCTCGGCCATATCGCATAGATCTCACTGTGAAAAGGCTTAAATGACTTTTTTTAATTAAGTTTGAAGATTGCGCTCAAATCAAATGTCCTAGAACTAAATTTCCAAATGTAACTACTAGATTGTGATAAAATACACTATTGGGTGAAGTTTGGTTGACTTCTGCACAGCGGTTTGGGAGTTAACATCAAAATTACATTTCTCGGCCATATCGCATAGATCTCACTGTGAAAAGGCTTAAATGGCTTTTTTGACCTAAGTTTGAGGATTGCGCTCAAATCAAATGTCCAATAACCAAATTGTCAAATGTAACTACTAGATTGTGATACAATACACTAATGGGTGAAGTTTGGTTGACTTCTGCGCAGCGGTTTGGGAGTTAACATCAAAATTACATTTCTCGGCCATATCGCATAGATCTCACTGTGAAAAGGCTTAAATGACTTTTTTAATTAAGTTTGATGATTGCGCTCAAACAAAATGTCCTAGAACAAAATTTTCAAATGTAACTACTAGATTGTGATACAATACACTATTTGGTGAAGTTTGGTTGACTTCTGCGCAGCGGTTTGGGAGTTAACATCAAAATTACATTTCTCGGCCATATCGCATAGATCTCACTGTGAAAAGGCTTAAATGGCTTTTTTGACCTAAGTTTGAGGATTGCGCTCAAATCAAATGTCCTAGAACCAAATTTCCACATCTAACTACTAGATTGTGATACAATACACTAATGGTTGAAGTTTGGTTGACTTCTGCGCAGCGGTTTGGGAGTGAACATCAAAATTACATTTCTCGGCCATATCGCATAGATCTCACTGTGAAAAGGCTTAAATGACTTTTTTTAATTAAGTTTGAAGATTGCGCTCAAATCAAATGTCCTAGAACAAAATTTCCAAATGTAACTACTAGATTGTGATAAAATACACTATTGGGTGAAGTTTGGTTGACTTCTGCACAGCGGTTTGGGAGTTAACATCAAAATTACATTTCTCGGCCATATCGCATAAATCTCACTGTGAAAAGGCTTAAATGACTTTTTTAATTAAGTTTGATGATTGCTTTCAAACAAAATGTCCTAGAACAAAATTTTCAAATGTAACTACTAGATTGTGATACAATACACTATTGGGTGAAGTTTGGTTGACTTCTGCGCAGCGGTTTGGGAGTTAACATCAAAATTACATTTCTCGGCCATATCGCATAGATCTCACTGTGAAAAGGCTTAAATGACTTTTTTAATTAAGTTTGATGATTGCGCTCAAACAAAATGTCCTAGAACAAAATTTTCAAATGTAACTACTAGATTGTGATACAATACACTATTGGGTGAAGTTTGGTTGACTTCTGCGCAGCGGTTTGGGAGTTAACATCAAAATTACATTTCTCGGCCATATCGCATAGATCTCACTGTGAAAAGGCTTAAATGGCTTTTTTGACCTAAGTTTGAGGATTGCGCTCAAATCAAATATCCTAGAACCAAATTTCCACATGTAACTACTAGATTGTGATACAATACACTAATGGTTGAAGTTTGGTTGACTTCTGCGCAGCGGTTTGGGAGTGAACATCAAAATTACATTTCTCGGCCATATCGCATAGATCTCACTGTGAAAAGGCTTAAATGACTTTTTTTAATTAAGTTTGAAGATTGCGCTCAAATCAAATGTCCTAGAACAAAATTTCCAAATGTAACTACTAGATTGTGATAAAATACACTATTGGGTGAAGTTTGGTTGACTTCTGCACAGCGGTTTGGGAGTTAACATCAAAATTACATTTCTCGGCCATATCGCATAAATCTCACTGTGAAAAGGCTTAAATGACTTTTTTAATTAAGTTTGATGATTGCTTTCAAACAAAATGTCCTAGAACAAAATTTTCAAATGTAACTACTAGATTGTGATACAATACACTATTGGGTGAAGTTTGGTTGACTTCTGCGCAGCGGTTTGGGAGTTAACATCAAAATTACATTTCTCGGCCATATCGCATAGATCTCACTGTGAAAAGGCTTAAATGGCTTTTTTGACCTAAGTTTGAGGATTGCGCTCAAATCAAATGTCCTAGAACCAAATTTCCACATGTAACTACTAGATTGTGATACAATACACTAATGGTTGAAGTTTGGTTGACTTCTGCGCAGCGGTTTGGGAGTGAACATCAAAATTACATTTCTCGGCCATATCGCATAGATCTCACTGTGAAAAGGCTTAAATGACTTTTTTTAATTAAGTTTGAAGATTGCGCTCAAATCAAATGTCCTAGAACTAAATTTCCAAATGTAACTACTAGATTGTGATAAAATACACTATTGGGTGAAGTTTGGTTGACTTCTGCACAGCGGTTTGGGAGTTAACATCAAAATTACATTTCTCGGCCATATCGCATAAATCTCACTGTGAAAAGGCTTAAATGACTTTTTTAATTAAGTTTGATGATTGCTTTCAAACAAAATGTCCTAGAACAAAATTTTCAAATGTAACTACTAGATTGTGATACAATACACTATTGGGTGAAGTTTGGTTGACTTCTGCGCAGCGGTTTGGGAGTTAACATGAAAATTACATTTCTCGGCCATATCGCATAGATCTCACTGTGAAAAGGCTTAAATGGCTTTTTTGACCTAAGTTTGAGGATTGCGCTCAAATCAAATATCCTAGAACCAAATTTCCACATGTAACTACTAGATTGTGATACAATACACTAATGGTTGAAGTTTGGTTGACTTCTGCGCAGCGGTTTGGGAGTGAACATCAAAATTACATTTCTCGGCCATATCGCATAGATCTCACTGTGAAAAGGCTTAAATGACTTTTTTTAATTAAGTTTGAAGATTGCGCTCAAATCAAATGTCCTAGAACTAAATTTCCAAATGTAACTACTAGATTGTGATAAAATACACTATTGGGTGAAGTTTGGTTGACTTCTGCACAGCGGTTTGGGAGTTAACATCAAAATTACATTTCTCGGCCATATCGCATAGATCTCACTGTGAAAAGGCTTAAATGACTTTTTTAATTAAGTTTGATGATTGCGCTCAAACAAAATGTCCTAGAACAAAATTTTCAAATGTAACTACTAGATTGTGATACAATACACTATTGGGTGAAGTTTGGTTGACTTCTGCGCAGCGGTTTGGGAGTTAACATCAAAATTACATTTCTCGGCCATATCGCATAGATCTCACTGTGAAAAGGCTTAAATGGCTTTTTTGACCTTAGTTTGAGGATTGCGCTCAAATCAAATGTCCTAGAACCAAATTTCCACATCTAACTACTAGATTGTGATACAATACACTAATGGTTGAAGTTTGGTTGACTTCTGCGCAGCGGTTTGGGAGTGAACATCAAAATTACATTTCTCGGCCATATCGCATAGATCTCACTGTGAAAAGGCTTAAATGACTTTTTTTAATTAAGTTTGAAGATTGCGCTCAAATCAAATGTCCTAGAACAAAATTTCCAAATGTAACTACTAGATTGTGATAAAATACACTATTGGGTGAAGTTTGGTTGACTTCTGCACAGCGGTTTGGGAGTTAACATCAAAATTACATTTCTCGGCCATATCGCATAAATCTCACTGTGAAAAGGCTTAAATGACTTTTTTAATTAAGTTTGATGATTGCTTTCAAACAAAATGTCCTAGAACAAAATTTTCAAATGTAACTACTAGATTGTGATACAATACACTATTGGGTGAAGTTTGGTTGACTTCTGCGCAGCGGTTTGGGAGTTAACATCAAAATTACATTTCTCGGCCATATCGCATAGATCTCACTGTGAAAAGGCTTAAATGACTTTTTTAATTAAGTTTGATGATTGCGCTCAAACAAAATGTCCTAGAACAAAATTTTCAAATGTAACTACTAGATTGTGATACAATACACTATTGGGTGAAGTTTGGTTGACTTCTGCGCAGCGGTTTGGGAGTTAACATCAAAATTACATTTCTCGGCCATATCGCATAGATCTCACTGTGAAAAGGCTTAAATGGCTTTTTTGACCTAAGTTTGAGGATTGCGCTCAAATCAAATATCCTAGAACCAAATTTCCACATGTAACTACTAGATTGTGATACAATACACTAATGGTTGAAGTTTGGTTGACTTCTGCGCAGCGGTTTGGGAGTGAACATCAAAATTACATTTCTCGGCCATATCGCATAGATCTCACTGTGAAAAGGCTTAAATGACTTTTTTTAATTAAGTTTGAAGATTGCGCTCAAATCAAATGTCCTAGAACTAAATTTCCAAATGTAACTACTAGATTGTGATAAAATACACTATTGGGTGAAGTTTGGTTGACTTCTGCACAGCGGTTTGGGAGTTAACATCAAAATTACATTTCTCGGCCATATCGCATAGATCTCACTGTGAAAAGGCTTAAATGGCTTTTTTGACCTAAGTTTGAGGATTGCGCTCAAATCAAATGTCCAATAACCAAATTGTCAAATGTAACTACTAGATTGTGATACAATACACTAATGGGTGAAGTTTGGTTGACTTCTGCGCAGCGGTTTGGGAGTTAACATCAAAATTACATTTCTCGGCCATATCGCATAGATCTCACTGTGAAAAGGCTTAAATGACTTTTTTAATTAAGTTTGATGATTGCGCTCAAACAAAATGTCCTAGAACAAAATTTTCAAATGTAACTACTAGATTGTGATACAATACACTATTGGGTGAAGTTTGGTTGACTTCTGCGCAGCGGTTTGGGAGTTAACATCAAAATTACATTTCTCGGCCATATCGCATAGATCTCACTGTGAAAAGGCTTAAATGGCTTTTTTGACCTAAGTTTGAGGATTGCGCTCAAATCAAATGTCCTAGAACCAAATTTCCACATGTAACTACTAGATTGTGATACAATACACTAATGGTTGAAGTTTGGTTGACTTCTGCGCAGCGGTTTGGGAGTGAACATCAAAATTACATTTCTCGGCCATATCGCATAGATCTCACTGTGAAAAGGCTTAAATGACTTTTTTTAATTAAGTTTGAAGATTGCGCTCAAATCAAATGTCCTAGAACAAAATTTCCAAATGTAACTACTAGATTGTGATAAAATACACTATTGGGTGAAGTTTGGTTGACTTCTGCACAGCGGTTTGGGAGTTAACATCAAAATTACATTTCTCGGCCATATCGCATAAATCTCACTGTGAAAAGGCTTAAATGACTTTTTTAATTAAGTTTGATGATAGCTTTCAAACAAAATGTCCTAGAACAAAATTTTCAAATGTAACTACTAGATTGTGATACAATACACTATTGGGTGAAGTTTGGTTGACTTCTGCGCAGCGGTTTGGGAGTTAACATCAAAATTACATTTCTCGGCCATATCGCATAGATCTCACTGTGAAAAGGCTTAAATGGCTTTTTTGACCTAAGTTTGAGGATTGCGCTCAAATCAAATGTCCTAGAACCAAATTTCCACATGTAATTACTAGATTGTGATACAATACACTAATGGGTGAAGTTTGGTTGACTTCTGCGCAGCGGTTTGGGAGTTAACATCAAAATTACATTTCTCGGCCATATCGCATAGATCTCACTGTGAAAAGGCTTAAATGACTTTTTTAATTAAGTTTAATGATTGCGCTCAAACCAAATGTCCTAGAACAAAATTTTCAAATGTAACTACTAGAATGTGATACAATACACTATTGGATGAAGTTTAGTTGACTTCTGCGCAGCGGTTTGGGAGTTAACATCAAAATTACATTTCTCGGCCATATCGCATAAATCTCACTGTGAAAAGGCTTAAATGGCTTTTTTGACCTAAGTTTAATGATTGCGCTCAAACCAAATGTCCTAGAACGAAATTTTCAAATGTAACTACTAGAATGTGATACAATACACTATTGGGTGAAGTTTGGTTGACTTCTGCGCAGCGGTTTGGGAGTTAACATGAAAATTACATTTCTCGGCCATATCGCATAGATCTCACTGTGAAAAGGCTTAAATGGCTTTTTTGACATAAGTTTGAGGATTACGCTCAAATCAAATGTCCTAGAACCAAATTTCCACATGTAACTACTAGATTGTGAAACAATACACTAATGGTTGAAGTTTGGTTGACTTCTGCGCAGCGGTTTGGGAGTGAACATCAAAATTACATTTCTCGGCCATATCGCATAGATCTCACTGTGAAAAGGCTTAAATGACTTTTTTTAATTAAGTTTGAAGATTGCGCTCAAATCAAATGTCCTAGAACTAAATTTCCAAATGTAACTACTAGATTGTGATAAAATACACTATTGGGTGAAGTTTGGTTGACTTCTGCACAGCGGTTTGGGAGTTAACATCAAAATTACTTTTCTCGGCCATATCGCATAGATCTCACTGTGAAAAGGCTTAAATGACTTTTTTAATTAAGTTTGATGATTGCGTTCAAACAAAATGTCCTAGAACAAAATTTTCAAATGTAACTACTAGATTGTGATACAATACACTATTGGGTGAAGTTTGGTTGACTTCTGCGCAGCGGTTTGGGAGTAAACATCAAAATTACATTTCTCGGCCATATCGCATAGATCTCATTGTGAAAAGGCTTAAATGGCTTTTTTGACCTAAGTTTGAGGATTGCGCTCAAATCAAATATCCTAGAACCAAATTTCCACATGTAACTACTAGATTGTGATACAATACACTAATGGTTGAAGTTTGGTTGACTTCTGCGCAGCGGTTTGGGAGTGAACATCAAAATTACATTTCTCGGCCATATCGCATAGATCTCACTGTGAAAAGGCTTAAATGACTTTTTTTAATTAAGTTTGAAGATTGCGCTCAAATCAAATGTCCTAGAACTAAATTTCCAAATGTAACTACTAGATTGTGATAAAATACACTATTGGGTGAAGTTTGGTTGACTTCTGCACAGCGGTTTGGGAGTTAACATCAAAATTACATTTCTCGGCCATATCGCATAGATCTCACTGTGAAAAGGCTTAAATGGCTTTTTTGACCTAAGTTTGAGGATTGCGCTCAAATCAAATGTCCAATAACCAAATTGTCAAATGTAACTACTAGATTGTGATACAATACACTAATGGGTGAAGTTTGGTTGACTTCTGCGCAGCGGTTTGGGAGTTAACATCAAAATTACATTTCTCGGCCATATCGCATAGATCTCACTGTGAAAAGGCTTAAATGACTTTTTTAATTAAGTTTGATGATTGCGCTCAAACCAAATGTCCTAGAACAAAATTTTCAAATGTAACTACTAGATTGTGATACAATACACTATTGGGTGAAGTTTGGTTGACTTCTGCGCAGCGGTTTGGGAGTTAACATCAAAATTACATTTCTCGGCCATATCGCATAGATCTCACTGTGAAAAGGCTTAAATGGCTTTTTTGACCTAAGTTTGAGGATTGCGCTCAAATCAAATGTCCTAGAACCAAATTTCCACATGTAACTACTAGATTGTGATACAATACACTAATGGGTGAAGTTTGGTTGACTTCTGCGCAGCGGTTTGGGAGTTAACATCAAAATTACATTTCTCGGCCATATCGCATAGATCTCACTGTGAAAAGGCTTAAATGGCTTTTTTAATTAAGTTTGATGATTGCGTTCAAACAAAATGTCCTAGAACAAAATTTTCAAATGTAACTACTAGATTGTGATACAATACACTATTGGGTGAAGTTTGGTTGACTTCTGCGCAGCGGTTTGGGAGTTAACATCAAAATTACATTTCTCGGCCATATCGCATAGATCTCACTGTGAAAAGGCTTAAATGGCTTTTTTGACCTAAGTTTGAGGATTGCGCTCAAATCAAATGTCCTAGAACCAAATTTCTACATGTAATTACTAGATTGTGATACAATACACTAATGGGTGAAGTTTGGTTGACTTCTGCGCAGCGGTTTGGGAGTTAACATCAAAATTACATTTCTCGGCCATATCGCATAGATCTCACTGTGAAAAGGCTTAAATGACTTTTTTAATTAAGTTTAATGATTGCGCTCAAACCAAATGTCCTAGAACAAAATTTTCAAATCTAACTACTAGAATGTGATACAATACACTATTGGATGAAGTTTAGTTGACTTCTGCGCAGCGGTTTGGGAGTTAACATCAAAATTACATTTCTCGGCCATATCGCATAGATCTCACTGTGAAAAGGCTTAAATGACTTTTTTAATTAAGTTTGATGATTGCGCTCAAACAAAATTTCCTAGAACAAAATTTTCAAATGTAACTACTAGATTGTGATACAATACACTAATGGGTGAAGTTTGGTTGACTTCTGCGCAGCGGTTTGGGAGTTAACATCAAAATTACATTTCTCGGCCATATCGCATAGATCTCACTGTGAAAAGGCTTAAATGGCTTTTTTGACCTAAGTTTAATAATTGCGCTCAAACCAAATGTCCTAGAACGAAATTTTCAAATGTAACTACTAGAATGTGATACAATACACTATTGGGTGAAGTTTGGTTGACTTCTGCGCAGCGGTTTGGGAGTTAACATCAAAATTACATTTCTCGGCCATATCGCATAGATCTCACTGTGAAAAGGCTTAAATGACTTTTTTAATTAAGTTTGATGATTGCGCTCAAACAAAATGTCCTAGAACAAAATTTTCAAATGTAACTACTAGATTGTGATACAATACACTATTGGGTGAAGTTTGGTTGACTTCTGCGCAGCGGTTTGGGAGTTAACATCAAAATTACATTTCTCGGCCATATCGCATAGATCTCACTGTGAAAAGGCTTAAATGGCTTTTTTGACCTAAGTTTGAGGATTGCGCTCAAATCAAATGTCCTAGAACCAAATTTTCACATATAACTACTAGATTGTGATACAATACACTAATGGGTGAAGTTTGGTTGACTTCTGCGCAGCGGTTTGGGAGTTAACATCAAAATTACATTTCTCGGCCATATCGCATTGATCTCACTGTGAAAAGGCTTAAATGACTTTTTTAATTAAGTTTGATGATTGCGCTCAAACAAAATTTCCTAGAACAAAATTTTCAAATGTAACTACTAGATTTTGATACAATACACTATTGGGTGAAGTTTGGTTGACTTCTGCGCAGCGGTTCGGGAGTTAACATCAAAATTACATTTCTCAGCCATATCGCATAGATCTCACTGTGAAAAGGCTTAAATGGCTTTTTTGACCTAAGTTTAATGATTGCGCTCAAACCAAATGTCCTAGAACGAAATTTTCAAATGTAACTACTAGAATGTGATACAATACACTATTGGGTGAAGTTTGGTTGACTTCTGCGCAGCGGTTTGGGAGTTAACATGAAAATTACATTTCTCGGCCATATCGCATAGATCTCACTGTGAAAAGGCTTAAATGGCTTTTTTGACCTAAGTTTGAGGATTGCGCTCAAATCAAATGTCCTAGAACCAAATATCTACATGTAACTACTAGATTGTGATACAATACACTAATGGGTGAAGTTTGGTTGACTTCTGCGCAGCGGTTTGGGAGTTAACATCAAAATTACATTTCTCGGCCATATCGCATAGATCTCACTGTGAAAAGGCTTAAATGGCTTTTTTGACCTAAGTTTGAGGATTGCGCTCAAATCAAATGTCCAATAACCAAATTTCCACATGTAACTACTAGATTGTGATACAATACACTAATGGGTGAAGTTTGGTTGACTTCTGCGCAGCGGTTTGGGAGTTAACATCAAAATTACATTTCTCGGCCATATCGCATAGATCTCACTGTGAAAAGGCTTAAATGACTTTTTTAATTAAGTTTGATGATTGCGTTCAAACAAAATGTCCTAGAACAAAATTTTCAAATGTAACTACTAGATTGTGATACAATACACTATTGGGTGAAGTTTGGTTGACTTCTGCGCAGCGGTTTGGGAGTTAACATCAAAATTACATTTCTCGGCCATATCGCATAGATCTCACTGTGAAAAGGCTTAAATGGCTTTTTTGACCTAAGTTTGAGGATTGCGCTCAAATCAAATGTCCTAGAACCAAATTTCCACATGTAACTACTAGATTGTGATACAATACACTAATGGGTGAAGTTTGGTTGACTTCTGCACAGCGGTTTGGGAGTAAACATCAAAATTACATTTCTCGGCCATATCGCATAGATCTCACTGTGAAAAGGCTTAAATGACTTTTTTAATTAAGTTTGATGATTGCGCTCAAACAAAATGTCCTAGAACAAAATTTTCAAATGTAACTACTAGATTGTGATACAATACACTATTGGGTGAAGTTTGGTTGACTTCTGCGCAGCGGTTTGGGAGTTAACATCAAAATTACATTTCTCGGCCATATCGCATAGATCTCACTGTGAAAAGGCTTAAATGGCTTTTTTGACCTAAGTTTGAGGATTGCGCTCAAATCAAATATCCTAGAACCAAATTTCCACATGTAACTACTAGATTGTGATACAATACACTAATGGTTGAAGTTTGGTTGACTTCTGCGCAGCGGTTTGGGAGTGAACATCAAAATTACATTTCTCGGCCATATCGCATAGATCTCACTGTGAAAAGGCTTAAATGACTTTTTTTAATTAAGTTTGAAGATTGCGCTCAAATCAAATGTCCTAGAACTAAATTTCCAAATGTAACTACTAGATTGTGATAAAATACACTATTGGGTGAAGTTTGGTTGACTTCTGCACAGCGGTTTGGGAGTTAACATCAAAATTACATTTCTCGGCCATATCGCATAGATCTCACTGTGAAAAGGCTTAAATGGCTTTTTTGACCTAAGTTTGAGGATTGCGCTCAAATCAAATGTCCAATAACCAAATTGTCAAATGTAACTACTAGATTGTGATACAATACACTAATGGGTGAAGTTTGGTTGACTTCTGCGCAGCGGTTTGGGAGTTAACATCAAAATTACATTTCTCGGCCATATCGCATAGATCTCACTGTGAAAAGGCTTAAATGACTTTTTTAATTAAGTTTGATGATTGCGCTCAAACCAAATGTCCTAGAACAAAATTTTCAAATGTAACTACTAGATTGTGATACAATACACTATTGGGTGAAGTTTGGTTGACTTCTGCGCAGCGGTTTGGGAGTTAACATCAAAATTACATTTCTCGGCCATATCGCATAGATCTCACTGTGAAAAGGCTTAAATGGCTTTTTTGACCTAAGTTTGAGGATTGCGCTCAAATCAAATGTCCTAGAACCAAATTTCCACATGTAACTACTAGATTGTGATACAATACACTAATGGGTGAAGTTTGGTTGACTTCTGCGCAGCGGTTTGGGAGTTAACATCAAAATTACATTTCTCGGCCATATCGCATAGATCTCACTGTGAAAAGGCTTAAATGGCTTTTTTAATTAAGTTTGATGATTGCGTTCAAACAAAATGTCCTAGAACAAAATTTTCAAATGTAACTACTAGATTGTGATACAATACACTATTGGGTGAAGTTTGGTTGACTTCTGCGCAGCGGTTTGGGAGTTAACATCAAAATTACATTTCTCGGCCATATCGCATAGATCTCACTGTGAAAAGGCTTAAATGGCTTTTTTGACCTAAGTTTGAGGATTGCGCTCAAATCAAATGTCCTAGAACCAAATTTCTACATGTAATTACTAGATTGTGATACAATACACTAATGGGTGAAGTTTGGTTGACTTCTGCGCAGCGGTTTGGGAGTTAACATCAAAATTACATTTCTCGGCCATATCGCATAGATCTCACTGTGAAAAGGCTTAAATGACTTTTTTAATTAAGTTTAATGATTGCGCTCAAATCAAATGTCCTAGAACAAAATTTTCAAATGTAACTACTAGAATGTGATACAATACACTATTGGATGAAGTTTAGTTGACTTCTGCGCAGCGGTTTGGGAGTTAACATCAAAATTACATTTCTCGGCCATATCGCATAGATCTCACTGTGAAAAGGCTTAAATGACTTTTTTAATTAAGTTTGATGATTGCGATCAAACAAAATTTCCTAGAACAAAATTTTCAAATGTAACTACTAGATTGTTATACAATACACTAATGGGTGAAGTTTGGTTGACTTCTGCGCAGCGGTTTGGGAGTTAACATCAAAATTACATTTCTCGGCCATATCGCATAGATCTCACTGTGAAAAGGCTTAAATGGCTTTTTTGACCTAAGTTTGAGGATTGCGCTCAAATCAAATGTCCTAGAACCAAATTTTCACATATAACTACTAGATTGTGATACAATACACTAATGGGTGAAATTTGGTTGACTTCTGCGCAGCGGTTTGGGAGTTAACATCAAAATTACATTTCTCGGCCATATCGCATAGATCTCACTGTGAAAAGGCTTAAATGACTTTTTTAATTAAGTTTGATGATTGCGTTCAAACAAAATGTCCTAGAACAAAATTTTCAAATGTAACTACTAGATTGTGATACAATACACTATTGGGTGAAGTTTGGTTGACTTCTGCGCAGCGGTTTGGGAGTTAACATGAAAATTACATTTCTCGGCCATATCGCATAGATCTCACTGTGAAAAGGCTTAAATGGCTTTTTTGACCTAAGTTTGAGGATTGCGCTCAAATCAAATGTCCTAGAACCAAATATCTACATGTAACTACTAGATTGTGATACAATACACTAATGGGTGAAGTTTGGTTGACTTCTGCGCAGCGGTTTGGGAGTTAACATCAAAATTACATTTCTCGGCCATATCGCATAGATCTCACTGTGAAAAGGCTTAAATGGCTTTTTTGACCTAAGTTTGAGGATTGCGCTCAAATCAAATGTCCAATAACCAAATTTCCACATGTAACTACTAGATTGTGATACAATACACTAATGGGTGAAGTTTGGTTGACTTCTGCGCAGCGGTTTGGGAGTTAACATCAAAATTACATTTCTCGGCCATATCGCATAGATCTCACTGTGAAAAGGCTTAAATGACTTTTTTAATTAAGTTTGATGATTGCGTTCAAACAAAATGTCCTAGAACAAAATTTTCAAATGTAACTACTAGATTGTGATACAATACACTATTGGGTGAAGTTTGGTTGACTTCTGCGCAGCGGTTTGGGAGTTAACATCAAAATTACATTTCTCGGCCATATCGCATAGATCTCACTGTGAAAAGGCTTAAATGGCTTTTTTGACCTAAGTTTGAGGATTGCGCTCAAATCAAATGTCCTAGAACCAAATTTCCACACTGTGAAAAGGCTTAAATGGCTTTTTTGACCTAAGTTTGAGGATTGCGCTCAAATCAAATGTCCAATAACCAAATTTCCACATGTAACTACTAGATTGTGATACAATACACTAATGGGTGAAGTTTGGTTGACTTCTGCGCAGCGGTTTGGGAGTTAACATCAAAATTACATTTCTCGGCCATATCGCATAGATCTCACTGTGAAAAGGCTTAAATGGCTTTTTTGACCTAAGTTTAATGATTGCGCTCAAACCAAATGTCCTAGAACGAAATTTTCAAATGTAACTACTAGAATGTGATACAATACACTATTGGGTGAAGTTTGGTTGACTTCTGCGCAGCGGTTAGGGAGTTAACATCAAAATTACATTTCTCGGCCATATCGCATAGATCTCACTGTGAAAAGGCTTAAATGACTTTTTTAATTAAGTTTGATGATTGCTTTCAAACAAAATGTCCTAGAAAAAAATTTTCAAATATAACTACTAGATTGTGATACAATACACTATTGGGTGAAGTTTGGTTGACTTCTGCGCAGCGGTTTGGGAGTTAACATCAAAATTACATTTCTCGGCCATATCGCATAGATCTCACTGTGAAAAGGCTTAAATGGCTTTTTTGACCTAAGTTTGAGAATTGCGCTCAAATCAAATGTCCTAGAACCAAATTTCCACATGTAATTACTAGATTGTGATACAATACACTAATGGGTGAAGTTTGGTTGACTTCTGCGCAGCGGTTTGGGAGTTAACATCAAAATTACATTTCTCGGCCATATCGCATAGATCTCACTGTGAAAAGGCTTAAATGACTTTTTTAATTAAGTTTAATGATTGCGCTCAAACCAAATGTCCTAGAACAAAATTTTCAAATGTAACTACTAGAATGTGATACAATACACTATTGGGTGAAGTTTAGTTGACTTCTGCGCAGCGGTTTGGGAGTTAACATCAAAATTACATTTCTCGGCCATATCGCATAGATCTCACTGTGAAAAGGCTTAAATGGCTTTTTTGACCTAAGTTTAATGATTGCGCTCAAACCAAATGTCCTAGAACGAAATTTTCAAATGTAACTACTACAATGTGATACAATACACTATTGGGTGAAGTTTGGTTGACTTCTGCGCAGCGGTTTGGGAGTTAACATGAAAATTACATTTCTCGGCCATATCGCATAGATCTCACTGTGAAAAGGCTTAAATGGCTTTTTTGACATAAGTTTGAGGATTGCGCTCAAATCAAATGTCCTAGAACCAAATTTCCACATGTAACTACTAGATTGTGATACAATACACTAATGGGTGAAGTTTGGTTGACTTCTGCGCAGCGGTTTGGGAGTTAACATCAAAATTACATTTCTCGGCCATATCGCATAGATCTCACTGTGAAAAGGCTTAAATGACTTTTTTTAATTAAGTTTGAAGATTGCGCTCAAATCAAATGTCCTAGAACTAAATTTCCAAATGTAACTACTAGATTGTGATAAAATACACTATTGGGTGAAGTTTGGTTGACTTCAGCACAGCGGTTTGGGAGTTAACATCAAAATTACATTTCTCGGCCATATCGCATAGATCTCACTGTGAAAAGGCTTAAATGACTTTTTTAATTAAGTTTGATGATTGCTTTCAAACAAAATGTCCTAGAACAAAATTTTCAAATATAACTACTAGATTGTGATACAATACAATATTGGGTGAAGTTTGGTTGACTTCTGCGCAGCGGTTTGGGAGTTAACATCAAAATTACATTTCTCGGCCATATCGCATAGATCTCACTGTGAAAAGGCTTAAATGGCTTTTTTGACCTAAGTTTGAGGATTGCGCTCAAATCAAATGTCCTAGAACCAAATTTCCACATGTAATTACTAGACTGTGATACAATACACTAATGGCTGAAGTTTGGTTGACTTCTGCGCAGCGGTTTGGGAGTTAACATCAAAATTACATTTCTCGGCCATATCGCATAGATCTCACTGTGAAAAGGCTTAAATGACTTTTTTAATTAAGTTTAATGATTGCGCTCAAACCAAATGTCCTAGAACAAAATTTTCAAATGTAACTACTAGAATGTGATACAATACACTATTGGGTGAAGTTTATTTGACTTCTGCGCAGCGGTTTGGGAGTTAACATCAAAATTACATTTCTCGGCCATATCGCATAGATCTCACTGTGAAAAGGCTTAAATGGCTTTTTTGACCTAAGTTTAATGATTGCGCTCAAACCAAATGTCCTAGAACGAAATTTTCAAATGTAACTACTAGAATGTGATACAATACACTATTGGGTGAAGTTTGGTTGACTTCTGCGCAGCGGTTTGGGAGTTAACATGAAAATTACATTTCTCGGCCATATCGCATAGATCTCACTGTGAAAAGGCTTAAATGGCTTTTTTGACATAAGTTTGAGGATTGCGCTCAAATCAAATGTCCTAGAACCAAATTTCCACATGTAACTACTAGATTGTGATACAATACACTAATGGTTGAAGTTTGGTTGACTTCTGCGCAGCGGTTTGGGAGTGAACATCAAAATTACATTTCTCGGCCATATCGCATAGATCTCACTGTGAAAAGGCTTAAATGACTTTTTTTAATTAAGTTTGAAGATTGCGCTCAAATCAAATGTCCTAGAACTAAATTTCCAAATGTAACTACTAGATTGTGATAAAATACACTATTTGGTGAAGTTTGGTTGACTTCTGCACAGCGGTTTGGGAGTTAACATCAAAATTACATTTCTCGGCCATATCGCATAGATCTCACTGTGAAAAGGCTTAAATGACTTTTTTAATTAAGTTTGATGATTGCGTTCAAACAAAATGTCCTAGAACAAAATTTTCAAATGTAACTACTAGATTGTGATACAATACACTATTGGGTGAAGTTTGGTTGACTTCTGCGCAGCGGTTTGGGAGTTAACATCAAAATTACATTTCTCGGCCATATCGCATAGATCTCACTGTGAAAAGGCTTAAATGGCTTTTTTGACCTAAGTTTGAGGATTGCGCTCAAATCAAATGTCCTAGAACCAAATTTCCACATGTAATTACTAGATTGTGATACAATACACTAATGGGTGAAGTTTGGTTGACTTCTGCGCAGCGGTTTGGGAGTTAACATCAAAATTACATTTCTCGGCCATATCGCATAGATCTCACTGTGAAAAGGCTTAAATGACTTTTTTAATTAAGTTTGATGATTGCGTTCAAACAAAATGTCCTAGAACAAAATTTTCAAATGTAACTACTAGATTGTGATACAATACACTATTGGGTGAAGTTTGGTTGACTTCTGCGCAGCGGTTTGGGAGTTAACATCAAAATTACATTTCTCGGCCATATCGCATAGATCTCACTGTGAAAAGGCTTAAATGGCTTTTTTGACCTAAGTTTGAGGATTGCGCTCAAATCAAATGTCCTAGAACCAAATTTCCACATGTAACTACTAGATTGTGATACAATACACTAATGGTTGAAGTTTGGTTGACTTCTGCGCAGCGGTTTGGGAGTGAACATCAAAATTACATTTCTCGGCCATATCGCATAGATCTCACTGTGAAAAGGCTTAAATGACTTTTTTTAATTAAGTTTGAAGATTGCGCTCAAATCAAATGTCCTAGAACTAAATTTCCAAATGTAACTACTAGATTGTGATAAAATACATTATTGGGTGAAGTTTGGTTGACTTCTGCACAGCGGTTTGGGAGTTAACATCAAAATTACATTTCTCGGCCATATCGCATAGATCTCACTGTGAAAAGGCTTAAATGACTTTTTTAATTAAGTTTGATTATTGCTTTCAAACAAAATGTCCTAGAACAAAATTTTCAAATATAACTACTAGATTGTGATACAATACACTATTGGGTGAAGTTTGGTTGACTTCTGCGCAGCGGTTTGGGAGTTAACATCAAAATTACATTTCTCGGCCATATCGCATAGATCTCACTGTGAAAAGGCTTAAATGGCTTTTTTGACCTAAGTTTGAGGATTGCGCTCAAATCAAATGTCCTAGAACCAAATTTCCACATGTAATTACTAGACTGTGATACAATACACTAATGGGTGAAGTTTGGTTGACTTCTGCGCAGCGGTTTGGGAGTTAACATCAAAATTACATTTCTCGGCCATATCGCATAGATCTCACTGTGAAAAGGCTTAAATGACTTTTTTAATTAAGTTTAATGATTGCGCTCAAACCAAATGTCCTAGAACAAAATTTTCAAATGTAACTACTAGAATGTGATACAATACACTATTGGGTGAAGTTTATTTGACTTCTGCGCAGCGGTTTGGGAGTTAACATCAAAATTACATTTCTCGGCCATATCGCATAGATCTCACTGTGAAAAGGCTTAAATGGCTTTTTTGACCTAAGTTTAATGATTGCGCTCAAACCAAATGTCCTAGAACGAAATTTTCAAATGTAACTACTAGAATGTGATACAATACACTATTGGGTGAAGTTTGGTTGACTTCTGCGCAGCGGTTTGGGAGTTAACATGAAAATTACATTTCTCGGCCATATCGCATAGATCTCACTGTGAAAAGGCTTAAATGGCTTTTTTGACATAAGTTTGAGGATTGCGCTCAAATCAAATGTCCTAGAACCAAATTTCCACATGTAACTACTAGATTGTGATACAATACACTAATGGTTGAAGTTTGGTTGACTTCTGCGCAGCGGTTTGGGAGTGAACATCAAAATTACATTTCTCGGCCATATCGCATAGATCTCACTGTGAAAAGGCTTAAATGACTTTTTTTAATTAAGTTTGAAGATTGCGCTCAAATCAAATGTCCTAGAACTAAATTTCCAAATGTAACTACTAGATTGTGATAAAATACACTATTTGGTGAAGTTTGGTTGACTTCTGCACAGCGGTTTGGGAGTTAACATCAAAATTACATTTCTCGGCCATATCGCATAGATCTCACTGTGAAAAGGCTTAAATGACTTTTTTAATTAAGTTTAATGATTGCGTTCAAACAAAATGTCCTAGAACAAAATTTTCAAATGTAACTACTAGATTGTGATACAATACACTATTGGGTGAAGTTTGGTTGACTTCTGCGCAGCGGTTTGGGAGTTAACATCAAAATTACATTTCTCGGCCATATCGCATAGATCTCACTGTGAAAAGGCTTAAATGGCTTTTTTGACCTAAGTTTGAGGATTGCGCTCAAATCAAATGTCCTAGAACCAAATTTCCACATGTAATTACTAGATTGTGATACAATACACTAATGGGTGAAGTTTGGTTGACTTCTGCGCAGCGGTTTGGGAGTTAACATCAAAATTACATTTCTCGGCCATATCGCATAGATCTCACTGTGAAAAGGCTTAAATGACTTTTTTAATTAAGTTTGATGATTGCGTTCAAACAAAATGTCCTAGAACAAAATTTTCAAATGTAACTACTAGATTGTGATACAATACACTATTGGGTGAAGTTTGGTTGACTTCTGCGCAGCGGTTTGGGAGTTAACATCAAAATTACATTTCTCGGCCATATCGCATAGATCTCACTGTGAAAAGGCTTAAATGGCTTTTTTGACCTAAGTTTGAGGATTGCGCTCAAATCAAATGTCCTAGAACCAAATTTCCACATGTAACTACTAGATTGTGATACAATACACTAATGGGTGAAGTTTGGTTGACTTCTGCGCAGCGGTTTGGGAGTTAACATCAAAATTACATTTCTCGGCCATATCGCATAGATCTCACTGTGAAAAGGCTTAAATGACTTTTTTTAATTAAGTTTGAAGATTGCGCTCAAATCAAATGTCCTAGAACTAAATTTCCAAATGTAACTACTAGATTGTGATAAAATACACTATTGGGTGAAGTTTGGTTGACTTCAGCACAGCGGTTTGGGAGTTAACATCAAAATTACATTTCTCGGCCATATCGCATAGATCTCACTGTGAAAAGGCTTAAATGACTTTTTTAATTAAGTTTGATGATTGCTTTCAAACAAAATGTCCTAGAACAAAATTTTCAAATATAACTACTAGATTGTGATACAATACACTATTGGGTGAAGTTTGGTTGACTTCTGCGCAGCGGTTTGGGAGTTAACATCAAAATTACATTTCTCGGCCATATCGCATAGATCTCACTGTGAAAAGGCTTAAATGGCTTTTTTGACCTAAGTTTGAGGATTGCGCTCAAATCAAATGTCCAATAACCAAATTTCCACATGTAACTACTAGATTGTGATACAATACACTAATGGGTGAAGTTTGGTTGACTTCTGCGCAGCGGTTTGGGAGTTAACATCAAAATTACATTTCTCGGCCATATCGCATAGATCTCACTGTGAAAAGGCTTAAATGGCTTTTTTGACCTAAGTTTAATGATTGCGCTCAAACCAAATGTCCTAGAACGAAATTTTCAAATGTAACTACTAGAATGTGATACAATACACTATTGGGTGAAGTTTGGTTGACTTCTGCGCAGCGGTTAGGGAGTTAACATCAAAATTACATTTCTCGGCCATATCGCATAGATCTCACTGTGAAAAGGCTTAAATGACTTTTTTAATTAAGTTTGATGATTGCTTTCAAACAAAATGTCCTAGAAAAAAATTTTCAAATATAACTACTAGATTGTGATACAATACACTATTGGGTGAAGTTTGGTTGACTTCTGCGCAGCGGTTTGGGAGTTAACATCAAAATTACATTTCTCGGCCATATCGCATAGATCTCACTGTGAAAAGGCTTAAATGGCTTTTTTGACCTAAGTTTGAGAATTGCGCTCAAATCAAATGTCCTAGAACCAAATTTCCACATGTAATTACTAGATTGTGATACAATACACTAATGGGTGAAGTTTGGTTGACTTCTGCGCAGCGGTTTGGGAGTTAACATCAAAATTACATTTCTCGGCCATATCGCATAGATCTCACTGTGAAAAGGCTTAAATGACTTTTTTAATTAAGTTTAATGATTGCGCTCAAACCAAATGTCCTAGAACAAAATTTTCAAATGTAACTACTAGAATGTGATACAATACACTATTGGGTGAAGTTTAGTTGACTTCTGCGCAGCGGTTTGGGAGTTAACATCAAAATTACATTTCTCGGCCATATCGCATAGATCTCACTGTGAAAAGGCTTAAATGGCTTTTTTGACCTAAGTTTAATGATTGCGCTCAAACCAAATGTCCTAGAACGAAATTTTCAAATGTAACTACTACAATGTGATACAATACACTATTGGGTGAAGTTTGGTTGACTTCTGCGCAGCGGTTTGGGAGTTAACATGAAAATTACATTTCTCGGCCATATCGCATAGATCTCACTGTGAAAAGGCTTAAATGGCTTTTTTGACATAAGTTTGAGGATTGCGCTCAAATCAAATGTCCTAGAACCAAATTTCCACATGTAACTACTAGATTGTGATACAATACACTAATGGGTGAAGTTTGGTTGACTTCTGCGCAGCGGTTTGGGAGTTAACATCAAAATTACATTTCTCGGCCATATCGCATAGATCTCACTGTGAAAAGGCTTAAATGACTTTTTTTAATTAAGTTTGAAGATTGCGCTCAAATCAAATGTCCTAGAACTAAATTTCCAAATGTAACTACTAGATTGTGATAAAATACACTATTGGGTGAAGTTTGGTTGACTTCAGCACAGCGGTTTGGGAGTTAACATCAAAATTACATTTCTCGGCCATATCGCATATATCTCACTGTGAAAAGGCTTAAATGACTTTTTTAATTAAGTTTGATGATTGCTTTCAAACAAAATGTCCTAGAACAAAATTTTCAAATATAACTACTAGATTGTGATACAATACAATATTGGGTGAAGTTTGGTTGACTTCTGCGCAGCGGTTTGGGAGTTAACATCAAAATTACATTTCTCGGCCATATCGCATAGATCTCACTGTGAAAAGGCTTAAATGGCTTTTTTGACCTAAGTTTGAGGATTGCGCTCAAATCAAATGTCCTAGAACCAAATTTCCACATGTAATTACTAGACTGTGATACAATACACTAATGGCTGAAGTTTGGTTGACTTCTGCGCAGCGGTTTGGGAGTTAACATCAAAATTACATTTCTCGGCCATATCGCATAGATCTCACTGTGAAAAGGCTTAAATGACTTTTTTAATTAAGTTTAATGATTGCGCTCAAACCAAATGTCCTAGAACAAAATTTTCAAATGTAACTACTAGAATGTGATACAATACACTATTGGGTGAAGTTTATTTGACTTCTGCGCAGCGGTTTGGGAGTTAACATCAAAATTACATTTCTCGGCCATATCGCATAGATCTCACTGTGAAAAGGCTTAAATGGCTTTTTTGACCTAAGTTTAATGATTGCGCTCAAACCAAATGTCCTAGAACGAAATTTTCAAATGTAACTACTAGAATGTGATACAATACACTATTGGGTGAAGTTTGGTTGACTTCTGCGCAGCGGTTTGGGAGTTAACATGAAAATTACATTTCTCGGCCATATCGCATAGATCTCACTGTGAAAAGGCTTAAATGGCTTTTTTGACATAAGTTTGAGGATTGCGCTCAAATCAAATGTCCTAGAACCAAATTTCCACATGTAACTACTAGATTGTGATACAATACACTAATGGTTGAAGTTTGGTTGACTTCTGCGCAGCGGTTTGGGAGTGAACATCAAAATTACATTTCTCGGCCATATCGCATAGATCTCACTGTGAAAAGGCTTAAATGACTTTTTTTAATTAAGTTTGAAGATTGCGCTCAAATCAAATGTCCTAGAACTAAATTTCCAAATGTAACTACTAGATTGTGATAAAATACACTATTTGGTGAAGTTTGGTTGACTTCTGCACAGCGGTTTGGGAGTTAACATCAAAATTACATTTCTCGGCCATATCGCATAGATCTCACTGTGAAAAGGCTTAAATGACTTTTTTAATTAAGTTTGATGATTGCGTTCAAACAAAATGTCCTAGAACAAAATTTTCAAATGTAACTACTAGATTGTGATACAATACACTATTGGGTGAAGTTTGGTTGACTTCTGCGCAGCGGTTTGGGAGTTAACATCAAAATTACATTTCTCGGCCATATCGCATAGATCTCACTGTGAAAAGGCTTAAATGGCTTTTTTGACCTAAGTTTGAGGATTGCGCTCAAATCAAATGTCCTAGAACCAAATTTCCACATGTAATTACTAGATTGTGATACAATACACTAATGGGTGAAGTTTGGTTGACTTCTGCGCAGCGGTTTGGGAGTTAACATCAAAATTACATTTCTCGGCCATATCGCATAGATCTCACTGTGAAAAGGCTTAAATGACTTTTTTAATTAAGTTTGATGATTGCGTTCAAACAAAATGTCCTAGAACAAAATTTTCAAATGTAACTACTAGATTGTGATACAATACACTATTGGGTGAAGTTTGGTTGACTTCTGCGCAGCGGTTTGGGAGTTAACATCAAAATTACATTTCTCGGCCATATCGCATAGATCTCACTGTGAAAAGGCTTAAATGGCTTTTTTGACCTAAGTTTGAGGATTGCGCTCAAATCAAATGTCCTAGAACCAAATTTCCACATGTAACTACTAGATTGTGATACAATACACTAATGGTTGAAGTTTGGTTGACTTCTGCGCAGCGGTTTGGGAGTGAACATCAAAATTACATTTCTCGGCCATATCGCATAGATCTCACTGTGAAAAGGCTTAAATGACTTTTTTTAATTAAGTTTGAAGATTGCGCTCAAATCAAATGTCCTAGAACTAAATTTCCAAATGTAACTACTAGATTGTGATAAAATACACTATTGGGTGAAGTTTGGTTGACTTCTGCACAGCGGTTTGGGAGTTAACATCAAAATTACATTTCTCGGCCATATCGCATAGATCTCACTGTGAAAAGGCTTAAATGACTTTTTTAATTAAGTTTGATGATTGCTTTCAAACAAAATGTCCTAGAACAAAATTTTCAAATATAACTACTAGATTGTGATACAATACACTATTGGGTGAAGTTTGGTTGACTTCTGCGCAGCGGTTTGGGAGTTAACATCAAAATTACATTTCTCGGCCATATCGCATAGATCTCACTGTGAAAAGGCTTAAATGGCTTTTTTGACCTAAGTTTGAGAATTGCGCTCAAATCAAATGTCCTAGAACCAAATTTCCACATGTAATTACTAGATTGTGATACAATACACTAATGGGTGAAGTTTGGTTGACTTCTGCGCAGCGGTTTGGGAGTTAACATCAAAATTACATTTCTCGGCCATATCGCATAGATCTCACTGTGAAAAGGCTTAAATGACTTTTTTAATTAAGTTTAATGATTGCGCTCAAACCAAATGTCCTAGAACAAAATTTTCAAATGTAACTACTAGAATGTGATACAATACACTATTGGGTGAAGTTTAGTTGACTTCTGCGCAGCGGTTTGGGAGTTAACATCAAAATTACATTTCTCGGCCATATCGCATAGATCTCACTGTGAAAAGGCTTAAATGGCTTTTTTGACCTAAGTTTAATGATTGCGCTCAAACCAAATGTCCTAGAACGAAATTTTCAAATGTAACTACTACAATGTGATACAATACACTATTGGGTGAAGTTTGGTTGACTTCTGCGCAGCGGTTTGGGAGTTAACATGAAAATTACATTTCTCGGCCATATCGCATAGATCTCACTGTGAAAAGGCTTAAATGGCTTTTTTGACATAAGTTTGAGGATTGCGCTCAAATCAAATGTCCTAGAACCAAATTTCCACATGTAACTACTAGATTGTGATACAATACACTAATGGGTGAAGTTTGGTTGACTTCTGCGCAGCGGTTTGGGAGTTAACATCAAAATTACATTTCTCGGCCATATCGCATAGATCTCACTGTGAAAAGGCTTAAATGACTTTTTTTAATTAAGTTTGAAGATTGCGCTCAAATCAAATGTCCTAGAACTAAATTTCCAAATGTAACTACTAGATTGTGATAAAATACACTATTGGGTGAAGTTTGGTTGACTTCAGCACAGCGGTTTGGGAGTTAACATCAAAATTACATTTCTCGGCCATATCGCATAGATCTCACTGTGAAAAGGCTTAAATGACTTTTTTAATTAAGTTTGATGATTGCTTTCAAACAAAATGTCCTAGAACAAAATTTTCAAATATAACTACTAGATTGTGATACAATACAATATTGGGTGAAGTTTGGTTGACTTCTGCGCAGCGGTTTGGGAGTTAACATCAAAATTACATTTCTCGGCCATATCGCATAGATCTCACTGTGAAAAGGCTTAAATGGCTTTTTTGACCTAAGTTTGAGGATTGCGCTCAAATCAAATGTCCTAGAACCAAATTTCCACATGTAATTACTAGACTGTGATACAATACACTAATGGCTGAAGTTTGGTTGACTTCTGCGCAGCGGTTTGGGAGTTAACATCAAAATTACATTTCTCGGCCATATCGCATAGATCTCACTGTGAAAAGGCTTAAATGACTTTTTTAATTAAGTTTAATGATTGCGCTCAAACCAAATGTCCTAGAACAAAATTTTCAAATGTAACTACTAGAATGTGATACAATACACTATTGGGTGAAGTTTATTTGACTTCTGCGCAGCGGTTTGGGAGTTAACATCAAAATTACATTTCTCGGCCATATCGCATAGATCTCACTGTGAAAAGGCTTAAATGGCTTTTTTGACCTAAGTTTGAGGATTGCGCTCAAATCAAATGTCCTAGAACCAAATTTCCACATGTAATTACTAGACTGTGATACAATACACTAATGGGTGAAGTTTGGTTGACTTCTGCGCAGCGGTTTGGGAGTTAACATCAAAATTACATTTCTCGGCCATATCGCATAGATCTCACTGTGAAAAGGCTTAAATGACTTTTTTAATTAAGTTTAATGATTGCGCTCAAACCAAATGTCCTAGAACAAAATTTTCAAATGTAACTACTAGAATGTGATACAATACACTATTGGGTGAAGTTTATTTGACTTCTGCGCAGCGGTTTGGGAGTTAACATCAAAATTACATTTCTCGGCCATATCGCATAGATCTCACTGTGAAAAGGCTTAAATGGCTTTTTTGACCTAAGTTTAATGATTGCGCTCAAACCAAATGTCCTAGAACGAAATTTTCAAATGTAACTACTAGAATGTGATACAATACACTATTGGGTGAAGTTTGGTTGACTTCTGCGCAGCGGTTTGGGAGTTAACATGAAAATTACATTTCTCGGCCATATCGCATAGATCTCACTGTGAAAAGGCTTAAATGGCTTTTTTGACATAAGTTTGAGGATTGCGCTCAAATCAAATGTCCTAGAACCAAATTTCCACATGTAACTACTAGATTGTGATACAATACACTAATGGTTGAAGTTTGGTTGACTTCTGCGCAGCGGTTTGGGAGTGAACATCAAAATTACATTTCTCGGCCATATCGCATAGATCTCACTGTGAAAAGGCTTAAATGACTTTTTTTAATTAAGTTTGAAGATTGCGCTCAAATCAAATGTCCTAGAACTAAATTTCCAAATGTAACTACTAGATTGTGATAAAATACACTATTTGGTGAAGTTTGGTTGACTTCTGCACAGCGGTTTGGGAGTTAACATCAAAATTACATTTCTCGGCCATATCGCATAGATCTCACTGTGAAAAGGCTTAAATGACTTTTTTAATTAAGTTTGATGATTGCGTTCAAACAAAATGTCCTAGAACAAAATTTTCAAATGTAACTACTAGATTGTGATACAATACACTATTGGGTGAAGTTTGGTTGACTTCTGCGCAGCGGTTTGGGAGTTAACATCAAAATTACATTTCTCGGCCATATCGCATAGATCTCACTGTGCAAAGGCTTAAATGGCTTTTTTGACCTAAGTTTGAGGATTGCGCTCAAATCAAATGTCCTAGAACCAAATTTCCACATGTAATTACTAGATTGTGATACAATACACTAATGGGTGAAGTTTGGTTGACTTCTGCGCAGCGGATTGGGAGTTAACATCAAAATTACATTTCTCGGCCATATCGCATAGATCTCACTGTGAAAAGGCTTAAATGACTTTTTTGACCTAAGTTTGAGGATTGCGCTCAAATCAAATGTCCTATAACCAAATTTCCACATGTAACTACTAGATTGTGATACAATACACTAATGGGTGAAGTTTGGTTGACTTCTGCGCAGCGGTTTGGGAGTTAACATCAAAATTACATTTCTCGGCCATATCGCTTTGATCTCACTGTGAAAAGGCTTAAATGACTTTTTTAATTAAGTTTAATGATTGCGCTCAAACCAAATGTCCTAGAACAAAATTTTCAAATGTAACTACTAGAATGTGATACAATACACTATTGGATGAAGTTTAGTTGACTTCTGCGCAGCGGTTTGGGAGTTAACATCAAAATTACATTTCTCGGCCATATCGCATAGATCTCACTGTGAAAAGGCTTAAATGGCTTTTTTGACCTAAGTTTAATGATTGCGCTCAAACCAAATGTCCTAGAACGAAATTTTCAAATGTAACTACTAGAATGTGATACAATACACTATTGGGTGAAGTTTGGTTGACTTCTGCGCAGCGGTTTGGGAGTTAACATGAAAATTACATTTCTCGGCCATATCGCATAGATCTCACTGTGAAAAGGCTTAAATGGCTTTTTTGACATAAGTTTGAGGATTGCGCTCAAATCAAATGTCCTAGAACCAAATTTCCACATGTAACTACTAGATTGTGATACAATACACTAATGGTTGAAGTTTGGTTGACTTCTGCGCAGCGGTTTGGGAGTGAACATCAAAATTACATTTCTCGGCCATATCGCATAGATCTCACTGTGAAAAGGCTTAAATGACTTTTTTTAATTAAGTTTGAAGATTGCGCTAAAATCAAATGTCCTAGAACTAAATTTCCAAATGTAACTACTAGATTGTGATACAATACACTATTGGATGAAGTTTAGTTGACTTCTGCGCAGCGGTTTGGGAGTGAACATCAAAATTACATTTCTCGGCCATATCGCATAGATCTCACTGTGAAAAGGCTTAAATGACTTTTTTTAATTAAGTTTGAAGATTGCGCTCAAATCAAATGTCCTAGAACTAAATTTCCAAATGTAACTACTAGATTGTGATACAATACACTAATGGTTGAAGTTTGGTTGACTTCTGCGCAGCGGTTTGGGAGTGAACATCAAAATTACATTTCTCGGCCATATCGCATAGATCTCACTGTGAAAAGGCTTAAATGACTTTTTTAATTCAGTTTAATGATTGCGCTCAAACCAAATGTCCTAGAACAAAATTTTCAATTGTAACTACTAGAATGTGATACAATACACTATTGGATGAAGTTTAGTTGACTTCTGCGCAGCGGTTTGGGAGTGAACATCAAAATTACATTTCTCGGCCATATCGCATAGATCTCACTGTGAAAAGGCTTAAATGACTTTTTTTTAATTAAGTTTGAAGATTGCGCTCAAATCAAATGTCCTAGAACTAAATTTCCAAATGTAACTACTAGATTGTGATACAATACACTATTGGGTGAAGTTTGGTTGACTTCTGCGCAGCGGTTTGGGAGTTAACATGAAAATTACATTTCTCGGCCATATCGCATAGATCTCATTGTGAAAAGGCTTAAATGGCTTTTTTGACCTAAGTTTGAGGATTGCGCTCAAATCAAATGTCCTAGAACCAAATTTCTACATGTAACTACTAGATTGTGATACAATACACTAATGGGTGAAGTTTGGTTGACTTCTGCGCAGCGGTTTGGGAGTTAACATCAAAATTACATTTCTCGGCCATATCGCATAGATCTCACTGTGAAAAGGCTTAAATGACTTTTTTAATTAAGTTTAATGATTGCGCTCAAACCAAATGTCCTAGAACAAAATTTTCAAATGTAACTACTAGAATGTGATAAAATACACTATTGGGTGAAGTTTGGTTGACTTCTGCGCAGCGGTTTGGGAGTGAACATCAAAATTACATTTCTCGGCCATGTCGCATAGATCTCACTGTGAAAAGGCTTAAATGACTTTTTTAATTAAGTTTGATGATTGCGCTCAAACAAAATGTCCTAGAACAAAATTTTCAAATGTAACTACTAGATTGTGATACAATACACTATTGGGTGAAGTTTGGTTGACTTCTGCGCAGCGGTTTGGGAGTTAACATCAAAATTACATTTCTCGGCCATATCGCATAGATCTCACTGTGAAAAGGCTTAAATGGCTTTTTTGACCTAAGTTTGAGGATTGCGCTCAAATCAAATGTCCTAGAACCAAATTTCCACATGTAACTACTAGATTGTGATACAATACACTAATGGGTGAAGTTTGGTTGACTTCTGCGCAGCGGTTTGGGAGTTAACATCAAAATTACATTTCTCGGCCATATCGCATAGATCTCACTGTGAAAAGGCTTAAATGACTTTTTTAATTAAGTTTGATGATTGCTTTCAAACAAAATGTCCTAGAACAAAATTTTCAAATATAACTACTAGATTGTGATACAATACACTATTGGTTGAAGTTTGGTTGACTTCTGCGCAGCGGTTTGGGAGTTAACATCAAAATTACATTTCTCGGCCATATCGCATAGATCTCACTGTGAAAAGGCTTAAATGGCTTTTTTGACCTAAGTTTGAGGATTGCGCTCAAATCAAATGTCCTAGAACCAAATTTCCACATGTAATTACTAGACTGTGATACAATACACTAATGGGTGAAGTTTGGTTGACTTCTGCGCAGCGGTTTGGGAGTTAACATCAAAATTACATTTCTCGGCCATATCGCATAGATCTCACTGTGAAAAGGCTTAAATGACTTTTTTAATTAAGTTTAATGATTGCGCTCAAACCAAATGTCCTAGAACAAAATTTTCAAATGTAACTACTAGAATGTGATACAATACACTATTGGGTGAAGTTTAGTTGACTTCTGCGCAGCGGTTTGGGAGTTAACATCAAAATTACATTTCTCGGCCATATCGCATAGATCTCACTGTGAAAAGGCTTAAATGGCTTTTTTGACCTAAGTTTAATGATTGCGCTCAAACCAAATGTCCTAGAACGAAATTTTCAAATGTAACTACTAGAATGTGATACAATACACTATTGGGTGAAGTTTGGTTGACTTCTGCGCAGCGGTTTGGGAGTTAACATGAAAATTACATTTCTCGGCCATATCGCATAGATCTCACTGTGAAAAGGCTTAAATGGCTTTTTTGACATAAGTTTGAGGATTGCGCTCAAATCAAATGTCCTAGAACCAAATTTCCACATGTAACTACTAGATTGTGATACAATACACTAATGGGTGAAGTTTGGTTGACTTCTGCGCAGCGGTTTGGGAGTTAACATCAAAATTACATTTCTCGGCCATATCGCATAGATCTCACTGTGAAAAGGCTTAAATGACTTTTTTAATTAAGTTTGATGATTGCGTTCAAACAAAATGTCCTAGAACAAAATTTTCAAATGTAACTACTAGATTGTGATACAATACACTATTGGGTGAAGTTTGGTTGACTTCTGCGCAGCGATTTGGGAGTTAACATCAAAATTACATTTCTCGGCCATATCGCATAGATCTCACTGTGAAAAGGCTTAAATGGCTTTTTTGACCTAAGTTTGAGGATTGCGCTCAAATCAAATGTCCTAGAACCAAATTTCCACATGTAATTACTAGACTGTTATACAATACACTAATGGGTGAAGTTTGGTTGACTTCTGCGCAGCGGTTTGGGAGTTAACATCAAAATTACATTTCTCGGCCATATCGCATAGATCTCACTGTGAAAAGGCTTAAATGACTTTTTTAATTAAGTTTAATGATTGCGCTCAAACCAAATGTCCTAGAACAAAATTTTCAAATGTAACTACTAGAATGTGATACAATACACTATTGGGTGAAGTTTAGTTGACTTCTGCGCAGCGGTTTGGGAGTTAACATCAAAATTACATTTCTCGGCCATATCGCATAGATCTCACTGTGAAAAGGCTTAAATGGCTTTTTTGACCTAAGTTTAATGATTGCGCTCAAACCAAATGTCCTAGAACGAAATTTTCAAATGTAACTACTAGAATGTGATACAATACACTATTGGGTGAAGTTTGGTTGACTTCTGTGCAGCGGTTTGGGAGTTAACATGAAAATTACATTTCTCGGCCATATCGCATAGATCTCACTGTGAAAAGGCTTAAATGGCTTTTTTGACATAAGTTTGAGGATTGCGCTCAAATCAAATGTCCTAGAACCAAATTTCCACATGTAACTACTAGATTGTGATACAATACACTAATGGTTGAAGTTTGGTTGACTTCTGCGCAGCGGTTTGGGAGTGAACATCAAAATTACATTTCTCGGCCATATCGCATAGATCTCACTGTGAAAAGGCTTAAATGACTTTTTTTAATTAAGTTTGAAGATTGCGCTCAAATCAAATGTCCTAGAACTAAATTTCCAAATGTAACTACTAGATTGTGATAAAATACACTATTGGGTGAAGTTTGGTTGACTTCTGCGCAGCGGTTTGGGAGTTAACATCAAAATTACATTTCTCGGCCATATCGCATAGATCTCACTGTGAAAAGGCTTAAATGGCTTTTTTGACCTAAGTTTGAGGATTGCGCTCAAATCAAATGTCCTATAACCAAATTTCCACATGTAACTACTAGATTGTGATACAATACACTAATGGGTGAAGTTTGGTTGACTTCTGCGCAGCGGTTTGGGAGTTAACATCAAAATTACATTTCTCGGCCATATCGCATAGATCTCACTGTGAAAAGGCTTAAATGACTTTTTTAATTAAGTTTGATGATTGCGTTCAAACAAAATGTCCTAGAACAAAATTTTCAAATGTAACTACTAGATTGTGATACAATACACTATTGGGTGAAGTTTGGTTGACTTCTGCGCAGCGGTTTGGGAGTTAACATCAAAATTACATTTCTCGGCCATATCGCATAGATCTCACTGTGAAAAGGCTTAAATGGCTTTTTTGACCTAAGTTTGAGGATTGCGCTCAAATCAAATGTCCTAGAACCAAATTTCCACATGTAACTACTAGATTGTGATACAATAGTCTAATAGGTGAAGTTTGGTTTACTTCTGCGCAGCGGTTTGGGAGTTAACATCAAAATTACATTTCTCGGCCATATCGCATAGATCTCACTGTGAAAAGGCTTAAATGGCTTTTTTGACCTAAGTTTAATAATTGCGCTCAAACCAAATGTCCTAGAACGAAATTTTAAAATGTAACTACTAGAATGTGATACAATACACTATTGGGTTAAGTTTGGTTGACTTCTGCGCAGCGGTTTGGGAGTTAACATCAAAATTACATTTCTCGGCCATATCGCATAGATCTCACTGTGAAAAGGCTTAAATGGCTTTTTTGACCTAAGTTTGAGGATTGCGCTCAAATCAAATGTCCTAGAACCAAATTTCCACATGTAACTACTAGATTGTGATACAATACACTAATGGGTGAAGTTTGGTTGACTTCTGCGCAGCGGTTTGGGAGTTAACATCAAAATTACATTTCTCGGCCATATCGCATAGATCTCACTGTGAAAAGGCTTAAATGACTTTTTTAATTAAGTTTGATGATTGCGCTCAAACAAAATTTCCTAGAACAAAATTTTCAAATGTAACTACTAGATTGTGATACAATACACTATTGGGTGAAGTTTGGTTGACTTCTGCGCAGCGGTTTGGGAGTTAACATCAAAATTACATTTCTCGGCCATATCGCATAGATCTCACTGTGAAAAGGCTTAAATGACTTTTTTAATTAAGTTTGATGATTGCGTTCAAACAAAATGTCCTAGAACAAAAATTTCAAATGTAACTACTAGATTGTGATACAATACACTATTGGGTGAAGTTTGGTTGACTTCTGCGCAGCGGTTTGGGAGTTAACATCAAAATTACATTTCTCGGCCATATCGCATAGATCTCACTGTGAAAAGGCTTAAATGGCTTTTTTGACCTAAGTTTGAGGATTGCGCTCAAATCAAATGTCCTAGAACCAAATTTCCACATGTAACTACTAGATTGTGATACAATACACTAATGGGTGAAGTTTGGTTGACTTCTGCGCAGCGGTTTGGGAGTTAACATCAAAATTACATTTCTCGGCCATATCGCATAGATCTCACTGTGAAAAGGCTTAAATGGCTTTTTTGACCTAAGTTTAATAATTGCGCTCAAACCAAATGTCCTAGAACGAAATTTTAAAATGTAACTACTAGAATGTGATACAATACACTATTGGGTGAAGTTTGGTTGACTTCTGCGCAGCGGTTTGGGAGTTAACATCAAAATTACATTTCTCGGCCATATCGCATAGATCTCACTGTGAAAAGGCTTAAATGGCTTTTTTGACCTAAGTTTGAGGATTGCGCTCAAATCAAATGTCCTAGAACCAAATTTCCACATGTAACTACTAGATTGTGATACAATACACTAATGGGTGAAGTTTGGTTGACTTCTGCGCAGCGGTTTGGGAGTTAACATCAAAATTACATTTCTCGGCCATATCGCATAGATCTCACTGTGAAAAGGCTTAAATGACTTTTTTAATTAAGTTTGATGATTGCGCTCAAACAAAATTTCCTAGAACAAAATTTTCAAATGTAACTACTAGATTGTGATACAATACACTATTGGGTGAAGTTTGGTTGACTTCTGCGCAGCGGTTTGGGAGTTAACATCAAAATTACATTTCTCGGCCATATCGCATAGATCTCACTGTGAAAAGGCTTAAATGACTTTTTTAATTAAGTTTGATGATTGCGTTCAAACAAAATGTCCTAGAACAAAATTTTCAAATGTAACTACTAGATTGTGATACAATACACTATTGGGTGAAGTTTGGTTGACTTCTGCGCAGCGGTTTGGGAGTTAACATCAAAATTACATTTCTCGGCCATATCGCATAGATCTCACTGTGAAAAGGCTTAAATGGCTTTTTTGACCTAAGTTTAAAGATTGCGCTCAAACCAAATGTCCTAGAACGAAATTTTCAAATGTAACTACTAGATTGTGATACAATACACTAATGGGTGAAGTTTGGTTGACTTCTGCGCAGCGGTTTGGGAGTTAACATCAAAATTACATTTCTCGGCCATATCGCATAGATCTCACTGTGAAAAGGCTTAAATGGCTTTTTTGACCTAAGTTTGAGGATTGCGCTCAAATCAAATGTCCTATAACCAAATTTCCACATGTAACTACTAGATTGTGATACAATACACTAATGGGTGAAGTTTGGTTGACTTCTGCGCAGCGGTTTGGGAGTGAACATCAAAATTACATTTCTCGGCCATATCGCATAGATCTCACTGTGAAAAGGCTTAAATGGCTTTTTTAATTAAGTTTGATGATTGCGCTCAAACAAAATTTCCTAAAACAAAATTTTCAAATGTAACTACTAGATTGTGATACAATACACTATTGGGTGAAGTTTGGTTGACTTCTGCGCAGCGGTTTGGGAGTTAACATCAAAATTACATTTCTCGGCCATATCGCATAGTTCTCACTGTGAAAAGGCTTAAATGGCTTTTTTGACCTAAGTTTGAGGATTGCGCTCAAATCAAATGTCCTAGAACCAAATTTCCACATGTAACTACTAGATTGTGATACAATACACTAATGGGTGAAGTTTGGTTTACTTCTGCGCAGCGGTTTGGGAGTTAACATCAAAATTAAATTTCTCGGCCATATCGCATAGATCTCACTGTGAAAAGGCTTAAATGACTTTTTTAATTAAGTTTGATGATTGCGCTCAAACAAAATTTCCTAGAACAAAATTTTCAAATGTAACTACTAGATTGTGATACAATACACTATTGGGTGAAGTTTGGTTGACTTCTGCGCAGCGGTTTGGGAGTTAACATCAAAATTACATTTCTCGGCCATATCGCATAGATCTCACTGTGAAAAGGCTTAAATGGCTTTTTTGACCTAAGTTTGAGGATTGCGCTCAAATCAAATGTCCTAGAACCAAATTTCCACATGTAATTACTAGATTATGATACAATACACTAATGGGTGAAGTTTGGTTGACTTCTGCGCAGCGGTTTGGGAGTTAACATCAAAATTACATTTCTCGGCCATATCGCATAGATCTCACTGTGAAAAGGCTTAAATGACTTTTTTAATTAAGTTTAATGATTGCGCTCAAACAAAATGTCCTAGAACAAAATTTTCAAATGTAACTACTAGATTGTGATACAATACACTATTGGGTGAAGTTTAGTTGACTTCTGCGCAGCGGTTTGGGAGTTAACATCAAAATTACATTTCTCGGCCATATCGCATAGATCTCACTGTGAAAAGGCTTAAATGGCTTTTTTGAACTAAGTTTGAGGATTGCGCTCAAATCAAATGTCCTAGAACCAAATTTCCACATGTAACTACTAGATTGTGATACAATACACTAATGGTTGAAGTTTGGTTGACTTCTGCGCAGCGGTTTGGGAGTGAACATCAAAATTACATTTCTCGGCCATATCGCATAGATCTCACTGTGAAAAGGCTTAAATGACTTTTTTTAATTAAGTTTGAAGATTGCGCTCAAATCAAATGTCCTAGAACTAAATTTCCAAATGTAACTACTAGATTGTGATAAAATACACTATTGGGTGAAGTTTGGTTGACTTCTGCGCAGCGGTTTGGGAGTTAACATCAAAATTACATTTCTCGGCCATATCGCATAGATCTCACTGTGAAAAGGCTTAAATGGCTTTTTTGACCTAAGTTTGAGGATTGCGCTCAAATCAAATGTCCTAGAACCAAATTTCCACATGTAACTACTAGATTGTGATACAATACACTAATGGGTGAAGTTTGGTTTACTTCTGCGCAGCGGTTTGGGAGTTAACATCAAAATTACATTTCTCGGCCATATCGCATAGATCTCACTGTGAAAAGGCTTAAATGGCTTTTTTGACCTAAGTTTAATGATTGCGCTCAAACCAAATTTCCTAGAACGAAATTTTCAAATGTAACTACTAGAATGTGATACAATACACTATTGGGTGAAGTTTGGTTGACTTCTGCGCAGCGGTTTGGGAGTTAACATCAAAATTACATTTCTCGGCCATATCGCATAGATCTCATTGTGAAAAGGCTTAAATGGCTTTTTTGACCTAAGTTTGAGGATTGCGCTCAAACAAAATGTCCTATAACCAAATTTCCAAATGTAACTACTAGATTGTGATACAATACACTATTGGGTGAAGTTTGGTTGACTTCTGCGCAGCGGTTTGGGAGTGAACATCAAAATTACATTTCTCGGCCATATCGCATAGATCTCACTGTGAAAAGGCTTAAATGACTTTTTTAATTAAGTTTGATGATTGCGCTCAAACAAAATTTCCTAAAACAAAATTTTCAAATGTATCTACTAGATTGTGATACAATACACTAATGGGTGAAGTTTGGTTGACTTCTGCGCAGCGGTTTGGGAGTTAACATCAAAATTACATTTCTCGGCCATATCGCATAGATCTCACTGTGAAAAGGCTTAAATGGCTTTTTTGACCTAAGTTTAATGATTGCGCTCAAACCAAATGTCCTAGAACGAAATTTTCAAATGTAACTACTAGAATGTGATACAATACACTATTGGGTGAAGTTTGGTTGACTTCTGCGCAGCGGTTTGGGAGTTAAAATCAAAATTACATTTCTCGGCCATATCGCATAGATCTCACTGTGAAAAGGCTTAAATGGCTTTTTTGACCTAAGTTTAATAATTGCGCTCAAACCAAATGTCCTAGAACGAAATTTTCAAATGTAACTACTAGAATGTGATACAATACACTATTGGGTGAAGTTTGGTTGACTTCTGCGCAGCGGTTTGGGAGTTAACATCAAAATTACATTTCTCGGCCATATCGCATAGATCTCACTGTGAAAAGGCTTAAATGGCTTTTTTGACCTAAGTTTGAGGATTGCGCTCAAATCAAATGTCCTAGAACCAAATTTCCACATGTAACTACTAGATTGTGATACAATACACTAATAGGTGAAGTTTGGTTGACTTCTGCGCAGCGGTTTGGGAGTTAACTTCAAAATTACATTTCTTGGCCATATCGCATAGATCTCACTGTGAAAAGGCTTAAATGGCTTTTTTGACCTAAGTTTGAGGATTGCGCTCAAATCAAATGTCCAATAACCAAATTTCCACATGTAACTACTAGATTGTGATACAATACCCTAATGGGTGAAGTTTGGTTGACTTCTGCGCAGCAGTTTGGGAGTTAACATCAAAATTACATTTCTCGGCCATATCGCATAGATCTCACTGTGAAAAGGCTTAAATGACTTTTTTAATTAAGTTTGATGATTGCGTTCAAACAAAATGTCCTAGAACAAAATTTTCAAATGTAACTACTAGATTGTGATACAATACACTATTGGGTGAAGTTTGGTTGACTTCTGCGCAGCGGTTTGGGAGTTAACATCAAAATTACATTTCTCGGCCATATCGCATAGATCTCACTGTGAAAAGGCTTAAATGGCTTTTTTGACCTAAGTTTGAGGATTGCGCTCAAATCAAATGTCCTAGAACCAAATTTCCACATGTAATTACTAGATTATGATACAATACACTAATGGGTGAAGTTTGGTTGACTTCTGCGCAGCGGTTTGGGAGTTAACATCAAAATTACATTTCTCGGCCATATCGCACAGATCTCACTGTGAAAAGGCTTAAATGGCTTTTTTGACCTAAGTTTGAGGATTGCGCTCAAATCAAATGTCCTAGAACCAAATTTCCACATGTAACTACTAGATTGTGATACAATACACTAATGGGTGAAGTTTGGTTTACTTCTGCGCAGCGGTTTGGGAGTTAACATCAAAATTACATTTCTCGGCCATATCGCATAGATCTCACTGTGAAAAGGCTTAAATGACTTTTTTAATTAAGTTTGATGATTGCGTTCAAACAAAATGTCCTAGAACAAAATTTTCAAATGTAACTACTAGATTGTGATACAATACACTATTGGGTGAAGTTTGGTTGACTTCTGCGCAGCGGTTTGGGAGTTAACATCAAAATTACATTTCTCGGCCATATCGCATAGATCTCACTGTGAAAAGGCTTAAATGGCTTTTTTGACCTAAGTTTGAGGATTGCGCTCAAATCAAATGTCCTAGAACCAAATTTCCACATGTAACTACTAGATTGTGATACAATACACTAATGGGTGAAGTTTGGTTTACTTCTGCGCAGCGGTTTGGGAGTTAACATCAAAATTACATTTCTCGGCCATATCGCATAGATCTCACTGTGAAAAGGCTTAAATGACTTTTTTAATTAAGTTTGATGATTGCGTTCAAACAAAATGTCCTAGAACAAAATTTTCAAATGTAACTACTAGATTGTGATACAATACACTATTGGGTGAAGTTTGGTTGACTTCTGCGCAGCGGTTTGGGAGTTAACATCAAAATTACATTTCTCGGCCATATCGCATAGATCTCACTGTGAAAAGGCTTAAATGGCTTTTTTGACCTAAGTTTAAAGATTGCGCTCAAACCAAATGTCCTAGAACGAAATTTTCAAATGTAACTACTAGATTGTGATACAATACACTAATGGTTGAAGTTTGGTTGACTTCTGCGCAGCGGTTTGGGAGTGAACATCAAAATTACATTTCTCGGCCATATCGCATAGATCTCACTGTGAAAAGGCTTAAATGGCTTTTTTGACCTAAGTTTGAGGATTGCGCTCAAATCAAATGTCCTAGAACCAAATTTCCACATGTAACTACTAGATTGTGATACAATACACTAATAGGTGAAGTTTGGTTGACTTCTGCGCAGCGGTTTGGGAGTTAACATCAAAATTACATTTCTTGGCCATATCGCATAGATCTCACTGTGAAAAGGCTTAAATGGCTTTTTTGACCTAAGTTTGAGGATTGCGCTCAAATCAAATGTCCAATAACCAAATTTCCACATGTAACTACTAGATTGTGATACAATACCCTAATGGGTGAAGTTTGGTTGACTTCTGCGCAGCAGTTTGGGAGTTAACATCAAAATTACATTTCTCGGCCATATCGCATAGATCTCACTGTGAAAAGGCTTAAATGACTTTTTTAATTAAGTTTGATGATTGCGTTCAAACAAAATGTCCTAGAACAAAATTTTCAAATGTAACTACTAGATTGTGATACAATACACTATTGGGTGAAGTTTGGTTGACTTCTGCGCAGCGGTTTGGGAGTTAACATCAAAATTACATTTCTCGGCCATATCGCATAGATCTCACTGTGAAAAGGCTTAAATGGCTTTTTTGACCTAAGTTTGAGGATTGCGCTCAAATCAAATGTCCTAGAACCAAATTTCCACATGTAATTACTAGATTATGATACAATACACTAATGGGTGAAGTTTGGTTGACTTCTGCGCAGCGGTTTGGGAGTTAACATCAAAATTACATTTCTCGGCCATATCGCACAGATCTCACTGTGAAAAGGCTTAAATGGCTTTTTTGACCTAAGTTTGAGGATTGCGCTCAAATCAAATGTCCTAGAACCAAATTTCCACATGTAACTACTAGATTGTGATACAATACACTAATGGGTGAAGTTTGGTTTACTTCTGCGCAGCGGTTTGGGAGTTAACATCAAAATTACATTTCTCGGCCATATCGCATAGATCTCACTGTGAAAAGGCTTAAATGACTTTTTTAATTAAGTTTGATGATTGCGTTCAAACAAAATGTCCTAGAACAAAATTTTCAAATGTAACTACTAGATTGTGATACAATACACTATTGGGTGAAGTTTGGTTGACTTCTGCGCAGCGGTTTGGGAGTTAACATCAAAATTACATTTCTCGGCCATATCGCATAGATCTCACTGTGAAAAGGCTTAAATGGCTTTTTTGACCTAAGTTTGAGGATTGCGCTCAAATCAAATGTCCTAGAACCAAATTTCCACATGTAACTACTAGATTGTGATACAATACACTAATGGGTGAAGTTTGGTTTACTTCTGCGCAGCGGTTTGGGAGTTAACATCAAAATTACATTTCTCGGCCATATCGCATAGATCTCACTGTGAAAAGGCTTAAATGACTTTTTTAATTAAGTTTGATGATTGCGTTCAAACAAAATGTCCTAGAACAAAATTTTCAAATGTAACTACTAGATTGTGATACAATACACTATTGGGTGAAGTTTGGTTGACTTCTGCGCAGCGGTTTGGGAGTTAACATCAAAATTACATTTCTCGGCCATATCGCATAGATCTCACTGTGAAAAGGCTTAAATGGCTTTTTTGACCTAAGTTTAAAGATTGCGCTCAAACCAAATGTCCTAGAACGAAATTTTCAAATGTAACTACTAGATTGTGATACAATACACTAATGGGTGAAGTTTGGTTGACTTCTGCGCAGCGGTTTGGGAGTTAACATCAAAATTACATTTCTCGGCCATATCGCATAGATCTCACTGTGAAAAGGCTTAAATGGCTTTTTTGACCTAAGTTTGAGGATTGCGCTCAAATCAAATGTCCTATAACCAAATTTCCACATGTAACTACTAGATTGTGATACAATACACTAATGGGTGAAGTTTGGTTGACTTCTGCGCAGCGGTTTGGGAGTGAACATCAAAATTACATTTCTCGGCCATATCGCATAGATCTCACTGTGAAAAGGCTTAAATGACTTTTTTAATTAAGTTTGATGATTGCGCTCAAACAAAATTTCCTAAAACAAAATTTTCAAATGTAACTACTAGATTGTGATACAATACACTATTGGGTGAAGTTTGGTTGACTTCTGCGCAGCGGTTTGGGAGTTAACATCAAAATTACATTTCTCGGCCATATCGCATAGATCTCACTGTGAAAAGGCTTAAATGACTTTTTTAATTAAGTTTGATGATTGCGTTCAAACAAAATGTCCTAGAACAAAATTTTCAAATGTAACTACTAGATTGTGATACAATACACTATTGGGTGAAGTTTGGTTGACTTCTGCGCAGCGGTTTGGGAGTTAACATCAAAATTACATTTCTCGGCCATATCGCATAGATCTCACTGTGAAAAGGCTTAAATGACTTTTTTAATTAAGTTTAATAATTGCGCTCAAACCAAATGTCCTAAAACGAAATTTTCAAATGTAACTACTAGAATGTGATACAATACACTATTGGGTGAAGTTTAGTTGACTTCTGCGCAGCGGTTTGGGAGTTAACATCAAAATTACATTTCTCGGCCATATCGCATAGATCTCACTGTGAAAAGGCTTAAATGACTTTTTTAATTAAGTTTAATGGGTGCGCTCAAACCAAATGTCCTAGAACGAAATTTTCAAATGTAACTACTAGAATGTGATACAATACACTATTGGGTGAAGTTTAGTTGACTTCTGCGCAGCGGTTTGGGAGTTAACATCAAAATTACATTTCTCGGCCATATCGCATAGATCTCACTGTGAAAAGGCTTAAATGGCTTTTTTGACCTAAGTTTGAGGATTGCGCTCAAATCAAATGTCCTAGAACCAAATTTCCACATGTAACTACTAGATTGTGATACAATACACTAATGGTTGAAGTTTGGTTGACTTCTGCGCAGCGGTTTGGGAGTGAACATCAAAATTACATTTCTCGGCCATATCGCATAGATCTCACTGTGAAAAGGCTTAAATGACTTTTTTTAATTAAGTTTGAAGATTGCGCTCAAATCAAATGTCCTAGAACTAAATTTCCAAATGTAACTACTAGATTGTGATAAAATACACTATTGGGTGAAGTTTGGTTGACTTCTGCGCAGCGGTTTGGG